>NC_069781.1:161836959-162139989 GCF_027406575.1 Nycticebus coucang
TGACACAAATTTACAGCACTGCCTGTCAAATTAGATGTGTCCTTGCTCTGTTAACCATGATCACTTCCCCAATCCCACAGCCCCAATACACACATACATACTCAGATTCTAGAGAGATTAAAGAAAAAAAAAATACATGCACAACTAAAAACTCAAGGAAAGTAGAAAAAGTAAACTGAACGCTGGTTACAATGTAGACTTTTTACTTATATCAAGCCAGAATTGGAAGAATAGAGGGGCTACCACTGTAAACCAAGATCAGAGTATTGATTGTTACACCATCTCAGCATTTCAATTATTAAGCTATTACTGTGGGGACTCTAAAGTGACAAGATAATGTTTTGTTTAAGACTGAACTGATAAGAAAAAGACTTACCTGAGATTTTAAACAGGAATACAGGAATAATTAGCTCCAAAGAAAGGGTTTACAAAAAGGGTTTACAGCAATAGGAAAAAAATTTTTTTTAAAGTAATAGTAATAATAATAATTTCCAGCTTATCTGCACAAAAGAAATAATAATAAAAAAACTCTAGTGTGAAGAGGTGTGATTCTAGAAAGTAAATTTGATTTCCTGAAAGAAAAGATTACAGAACAGGATACGTAAACATATCTTATCTGCATGTATCAGTGTACAGTTTGTATATTTACACGCATATGTGTGTATGCCTGTGTGTATAATTAATATCAAGTGGAACATTATTTAATAAACAATAAATCAGTAAATGATAATAATTGGAAATACCTTAAATAGAAATTAGGAAAGTATTGTGAACTAAATGAGAATAAAACCACAATATATTTAATATTGCTATGTAGCTAGAATAGTTCTTACAGGAAAATGTATAGCTTTAAACGTACATTGAAAAGGAAAGCTCCAAATAATAGTTTAAGCCAGTGTATGTAGATATTCATAAACAGCAATATAAATTTACCAAAATAAGAATAAGAAAGAAAATAATTTGGAACAGAGTAACATTTCATGTAAAGCTGAAAACTGACTCTTAGAAAAGGTCAGAAAAATGAGATACATATGTTATATATACATATATAGAAAATATATAAGAAAAGGTAAAAATGAAACAAATTGTCAATATCAGAAACAATAAAAAGGATATCACTATATTTTATGTATACAGCAAAAGACAAAATATGTAAAAATTCGGTTATACATTTGATAAAATATATGAAATGTATAAATTCTTTGTAAACAAAATTTAGCAGAAACTCATATAAGCTAAAATATATAATAGTGTTAAATAACTTAAATTTCTTATTACAAACTTCCCCAAGTTCCAGTAATAGATTAGATTAATTTGGGATTTATGTCAAATATTTATAAAAGAAATAACACTAAACGTATCCAAATACTTTTCTAATGTAGAGAAACTGTGTATAGCTTTTTTACACATTTTTCTTAAAACATTGCTGAATACTAACAAACATTCAAGGAGAAAAAAGAATAAAGTCAAGAGGTAGAAAAAACATGAAAAAATTTATCACTGAAATTTGTGATGAAATTTTTCAAGAAAACTAGAAATGGAATAGAATAGACTTTAACTTTCTCAAAACATATACAGATAAGCTATGAACACAGCCAACAACATAATTAAGTGAATTTTAAGCATTTTCCTTCTATTAACAAGAGTGAAGCAAAACTGTTTTTCTTCACTTCTGTTTAGCATTGTATTGAAAGTTCTGGTCATTTCCATAATGCAAGAAGAAACAGGACTTGAGAAAAGAGGTAAAACTTTGTTTTGTGCCAAGTTCCAGGTAATTTACATTGAAAAATCTGATAATCTAAAAATCAAATTAAATGCAAAATTATTAATTTATCAAGATTCTAGGTTGCAATATCAATATAAAAATCAGTATAAGTGCACACACACACCTGTGTGTGTATATGTTGAATATATTCAACACACACACACATTATACATATATATGTATATACATTATTCAACAAAATAGGAAAATGAATTTAATTTGAAATATATTTATAATAGGAACAAAATTCCAAGTAATAGTTACTAAAATATGTGGATGAAAAGCATAAGTTTTTGTATAGTTAGTTGAGGGATTTAATAAAATTTTTGAAGAAATTGAAGATTGACATAAATTGAGCTATATGCCATGTTCTTATTTTAATATACTCCATATTATTAAGACACCAGTCTTCTAAGAATTTAATGGATATAATTTAATGCTATCTGAATAAGACTTCCAAAAATTTTGTTTTGTGGAAATTGTTAACCCAACTCTAAGGTTTATATAGAAATTCAAGAATCTAGATCAGTAAAATAATTTTGTAAAAAATAAAGTGGGATATTCTAAAACTGTCTTATAAGAAGGCTAAAGTAGGAGATGGTTGCCTAGGCCCCTGAAAGTAGGAGATGGTGGCCCAGGCCTCTAATCTCAGTAAATTGGGAGGCTGAGGCAAAAGGATTGCAAGAGCTCAGGAGTGTGGTGCTGCAGTGAGGTATACTTGCACCATTGAACTGTAGCCTGGACGACAGAATGAGATCCTGTTTCTAAAAATAAAATAAAATGAAGCCACTATAATCAAGACAACATGGTATTTGTGCAATGAAAGAAAATTAATCAGACTTATGTCCAGAAATATATCAATATTTACATAGTCAATTAATGTTTAGTAATGGAATAGGTATCTTTTTCCACAAAGAGCACTGGAAGAAATAGATAAACATCTGCAAAAAATAATTTTAGAACTCATGTGCATCATACAAAAGCTTATTCAAGAGATCACATATCTAAATATAAAATTTGTAGAACATGTAAGATAATGAGTTTGCAGCCTTGACGTAAACAATGTTTCTTTATATCTAGCGCAGAAATCACAGACCAAGGTTTGCCAAATTTTATAAAATGAAAAAATTGACTATATCAAAATTAATTAGATTTAATCTCATAAAAAGCACAATTTAGAAAGCAGAAATGCAAGGCATTCACTTGAAACAAATATTTAAAATAGAATTGGATCTTTAATTATAAGCTACTCTTACAACTCAATGATAGGTACACAAGAAACCCAATTGAAAAATGTTCAGAAGATATGATGTACAGATGGATAAAAGGCTTAGTGAATGAGTATATTAAAAGCAAATGTAATACAATTCTAAGATTAGAATATGAGTAATGAGTACACACAAGCTAATTATAAAATTATTTCAAATTTCCCATATATTAGACATATTTTCATACTAAGGATAAGAATACTGAGATGCCCAATTTCTACTGAAATACTTTATTTTTGGTAAATAGTAATTCGAGAACAAGGTTCTTAATTTTTACTGTGCATCAAAATGATTTGTAAGTTGTAAACAACTATGACAACAACGGACAAACAGGGAAATAAAAACAGAAAACCTTGACCCCATCCTATTCTAATCAAACTGATATAATAGATATTTATATTATTAAAATCCTCCCACAAGATTTTTTTCCTGTTAAAAATTTTTTATTAAATCATAACTGTGCACATCAATGCATTTATGGGGTACAACGTGCTGATATTATATGCAATTTGGAATGCTTACATCAAACTGGTTAACATTGCCTTTGCCTCACTTAATTATTGTGTTAAGACATTTATACTCTATTCTTAATAGATTTGACATGTACCCTTGCAATATGCACCATAGGTGAGGTTCTGCAGATTACCCTTCCTCCCCGGGGCCTCCCTCCTCCCCTCCCCTCCCCCTTCTTTTTCCTCCTTCACCCTGGGCTATAGTTGTGTTTTATCTTTCATATGAAAGTGTGGGTGATTATATATTGGCTTCATAATAGTACTGGGTACACTGGATACTTTTTCTTCCATTCTTGAGATACTTTACTAAAAATAATGTGTTCCAGCTCCATCCATGTAAACACAAAAGAGGTAAAGTCTCCATCTTTTTTAAGGCTGCATAATATTCCATAGTATACATATACCACAGTTTAATAATCTATTCATGGGTCGATGGGCACTTGGGCTTCTTCCATGACTTGGCAATTATGAATTGGGCTACAATAAACATTCTGGTGCAAATATCTTTGTTGTAACCTCCCACCTTATTGAAATGTGCCTTTATATTTGGGCACATTTGGGAACTCTTCCACATAATTCACCTGGACTTTTTGGTAAATGCATATTCTTATTTTGTTGGTTCAGTTTTTTTAATTGTGCATTTTAAATAAGCTCCCAAATAATGCTAATATTAATGGTTTATGTCCACATTTTGTATCATAAGGTTTGCCAATGTGTCTTGTACACCAGGGCATACAGCAGAGCACGTTCACAGTGACTGGACCTCATTTTCCCCCCAATTATTTCTAATTTATTAGTTTTGGGAGTATGAGCCAAGAATTTTCACTTCTAACAAATTCTAAGATGATAATGGTGCTTTTGATCTGAGTACCAACCTCTAAAAATAATTACTCTAGAATTGTGCCGTTCAATATGGTAGTAAACAGCCACATGTACTAAGTGAATACTTGAAAAGTGACCAGTTCATAGTTAGCCATATGTAGAAGACTGAAACTGGACTCTCACCTCTCTTACAAAAATTGACTCTCATTGGATAAAAGATTTAAATTTAAAACACAAAAAAGTAAAAATTCCAGAAGAAAATGTGAGAAGAAGTCTCAATGCTATCAGTGTGGGCAAAGAATTTATGAAGAAGTCCCTTTGGAAATTACAGCAACACCAAAAATAAATAAATAAATGAGACATGATCAAGGTAAAAAACTTCTGCACAGCTAAAGGCACAACAACTAAAGCAAACAGACAGCCTTTGGATGGGAGAAGATATTTGAATGCTATGAATCTGACAAAAGGCTGATAACTAGAATCTATGGAAAACTCAAGCCAATCATCAAGAAGAGAGAAAACAATCCCATTTATATGTGGGCAAGAGACTTGAACAGAAACTTCTCTGAAGACAGATGAATGGCCCACAAACCCATGAAAAAATGCTCATCGTCCCTAATTATCAGAGAAATGCAAACCAAAACCACTCTGAGATATCACCTAACCCTACATCACAAAATCACAAAGCTACAGATGGTGGTGTGGATATGGAGAAAAGGGAACACTTTTACACTGCTGATGGGACTGCAGACTAATACAACCTTGATGGAAAGAAGTATAGAGAATCCTCAAAGAGCTAAAAGTCAACCTTCCATTTGACCTTGCAATCCCATTACTAGGCATCTGCCCAGAAGAAAAAAAAAGTGATTTTACCATAAAGACATTTGCACTAGAATGTCTGTCCCAGCTCAATTCACAATTATCAAGACGTGGAATCAACCCAAATACTCATCCACCCATGAATGGATTAATAAACTGTGGTATATGTATACCATGAAATATAATATATTCCCACATAAAAAAGATAGCAACTTTATAATTTTTGTATTTACTTGGATGGAGTTGAAGCACATTCTTCTTATAAGGCATCACAAGAATGGAAAGCAAATATACAATATATTTAATATTAATGTGGAGCCAATATATAAACAAGTATACCCCCATGCTAGAGAAAAACACAGTTATATTCAAGTGCAGGAAGGGGAGTATGGAAAGTGGAAAGGGGAAGCAGGAGGGCCATCAGTAAGCTCTCATCTAATGTGCACAATGTAAGGGTATACAGCACAACCCCTGGGTTAAGGGCTCAATCACAAGTTGAACTTTACCTTAGAAATGCAAACATATAACCTAATCATTTGTACCCCCTTATTAAACTAAAATTTAAAAAAAAATAAATATGACCAGTTCAAGTATAGACATATTATTAGTATAAAACACACACTAGATTTCAATAAATTGGCTTGAAAAATATATATAACATTAATAATTTTATATTAATTTAATGTAGAAAAATAATGTTAGATGTCTTTTATTGAATGATTAATTATACTATAAGTTAAATTTCCTCTTCTTTTTTTAACTTTCAATATGCTGATATAAAAATTAACCATATGACTGATTATTGTTTTGCATTATATTAGAAATTAGACAGCACTGGTCTAGAGTTTTACCTAGAGATTTTTCTAAAGCCCTGCTCAGAATTTTACTTGCTTGCCTAATTTGTTGCATCTGTGAAATAAGATGTGATTCAAAAGTATTCTCAACATTTACAACTTTAAGATAGAATTTTGTGTGACTTCCTTTTATTCTTATTTTATAACAGGTTCAGTTAGGGACCTCTATTTATATTCAGTTACAAAAGTCTGCTGATGGGACTGCAGACTAATACAACCCTCTAACTAAAATGATAAACGTTTCCTTAAATAATGTTAAGGCCAAAATTTACACTCTAGCCTCACCTTTTATGAAATAATCTCTGTTATCTGGCGGCCTCACACAAGGATCTCATTTTCCCCAACTTTCTTTTTCATCTGCCCATTTTTGCTCTATTACTTTTATCTGACATAATCTTTTTTTCTCTTTTGCCCAGGAAAATCCTGGTCTTCCTTCAAATACTAGCTGTGCTCATCTATGAGAACTGATCACTCACACTTCCAGCGTTACGCCTGACCCTTTAAACAGAACTTGCTTTCTCCTTACTTCAGTATTACAGTGTGATGCCCTATATTTAGTCCTGTTCTAATGAGCTCTGCGACCACCAAGACCCAGAGAATTCTTGCTTTTCGCATCCTTCGTGCCCAACCTAGTTTGCTTACAGTGCCTGCTCTGGGCTTGTTTGCAGAATACATTTTAATTTTTGTATACATATGTATGTCCTTATAAATTTATAAAAGCAATTTGTGATGATGTGATGTACGCTTGGGTTTTATTTAAAATGCCTCTTTAGAGCTGGAGTTGCCTCATTAGCAATTCACCAGAGTAATAATTGCATGTGACACCATAGATGTATTGTGTCCTATTTTATAAATCCCAGGGTGGAAATAGAAACAAGGGTTGGATCTTAAACAAACACAAAATATAGAGACATTTCCTTCCTGTGTTATAAACCCTGATCTGAGAAGGTAGAGTAGAATGTTTCTATGTCAAGAAAATATTTTTCCTATTTATTTTGAGAAACTACTAGAAGTGGTTTTCTCCTGCAGCTTAAAACTTTTAGCCTTAATTTAACTTCAGAAATCTCCCTTTATGCTAGCACTGAAAACTTCTACTTTAATATTATTAGCTAAACAAATCTTTTCAGAACAAGGTTTTTAAGAAATAGAGGTTTCTTTTCTTGGAGAGATGGGAGTCTCAAAAGACTCAGTTGCGGCTTTCCAACTTTTCTTGGTATTTTCCTTTCATTTCAGAATTACCCTAGTATGTACAAATACCACATCCCTTGTCGTTCCTCCCACCCTTTTCTCTAACATCTGCCCCAAGGAGACCTTTATTTCATTTAAGTAGTTATATCCTGAAAGCACACTGTATTTCCATGCAGGCTTCATGAAGACTGAAAACCCCAAAACACAATTGAAATGAAGTAAAGAATTACTTAGAAAAATTACACCCCTACCTCAACCTTCCCAGCATCCAGTTTCCTGTAGAACAATATAAAAGCTCAGAAAAGCTGAGGAATAAACCGTTGCAAACTCTTCGTGATACTGATAAAACTCTTCTAGGAAGGTGAAGTGTTTTCCCGCTATTTAACCAAACTTAGAGTTTTAAATATCAAGTTATCTGTATGCCAATCCCAGTCCTTTTCCCACCATAAAGTGATCTGAACATTTCTTATTCACCTTGTGGACAATGTCAGGTGCTCTCTATCATTTCATACCTTATCTATTCTCTTTTTCGACTTCACTTCTGACTCCTGAATTTCTCTTACAAACCACAATCACGGGGTAAAACTAACTATGCACTATAAACGAGCAGTGTCACATGAACGCTTTCCTGTCTCTAAATATTTGAGTGAAAAAATATTAAACAGTTATTTTAACTAAAGGGTCTTCAATAGCCTTTTGTATGCTAATGTACATTGTGAAAATCCATACTGGGGATATGGTTGGCCACTCTCTCAACTTTGAATAAACATATTTATATACATTCACATGATCACACTCATGCACACACCAAATTCATAAATATCAAACGGCTCATTCCATAAAATACATTTTTGGAAATGCTGCTTTATAGAAAAGAAGGAAAGAAGAAACATTTTCTCAGGTCATATGAAAGCTATCGTCCAATAAGGCTGATTCAAATGTACCAAGAATATAAAATCAAAGGATTAAATATTCCTACCTAAATCCAGTGAGAATGGCTGTTATCAAAAAGCCCCCCAAAGACAGGTGCTGGCATGGATGTGGAAAGAAATGCATTGTCATACGCTGTTGGTGGGAATTCATGGAAAGTCCTATGGAGATACTTCACAGAACTGAAAGTAGACCTACCAGTTGATCCACTACTCAGTATTTACCAAATGGGGAGGAAAAGACGTTTTATTAAAAATACACTTGTACTCAAGTGTTTATAACAGCACAATTCACAATCACAAAAATGTCAAAACACAAGTGCCTACAAATACATGAGTGGATTAATAAATTTGGGGATAGACAGATAGATAGCATGGATTCCTACTCAACCATTAAGAAATGGTGGTCTAGTAACTTCTGTAACCTGGATGGAACTGGACATCATTCTTCTAAGTGAAGTATTGCAAGAAGAGAAAACCAACACCCCATGTGCTCAATACTAAATTGGAACTAACTGATCAACATTCATGTGCATATACGGAAGTAAAAGTCAATGAAAATGAAGCAAGTGGGAGAGGTGAATAGGAAATGGGTAAATTCACACCTCACAGGTACAGTGCCTGCTGTCTGTATGATGCATGCTACCTGAGTGAAGGGCACACTTATGACTTTGATTTAAATTGTATGAAAGCAAATCCTATAACCAAAATGTGAGTACCCCCATGACATTCTGAAGGAAAATAAATGAATATATAAATAGATAATAAATACAGTACAAAAAAAAAAAAAAAGAATCATGGGCATTTATAGATCATCAAGAATTTGAAGTATTGGGTGGCGCCTGTGGCTCAAGGAGTAGGGCGCCGGTCCCATATGCCAGAGGTGGCGGGTTCAAACCCAGCCCTGGCCAAAAAAAAAAAAAAAGAATTTGAAGTATTTCTATGTTTACTGTGAGAGATTTGAGCAAAAATTAAAAAAAAGGGGATGGGGAAGATGAGAGAAAGAAAAGGATATAATACAAAAATAGCTGGAAGTTATTCAGAGCATTGGTTCTCATAATGATTCACATTCCCACCCCACCCTCCCCCAAGGAATATGATGAAGCCTGGTGATACTGTTTAGCTGTGGGCCAAGGCTGAGCATTCTATTGGCTACTAGTGGGTAGAGGCCAGGGACGCTGCCAAACATCCCTTCATGTAGAGGTCAACCCCCCCATTATCACTACTGCCACCATTAGAAAGACTTATTTTGTTCAAAACATCAGTAGGGGCACTTGTTAAAAAAACTTTGCCCTAAAAGTAATGTGTGTGATGAGCGTTCCAGTTTTAGGATTGTACTTAAATTATACGGAATATTTACAATCCCAGGACAAAGAATATATGTCTTTGAGTTGGCAAAAGAAATAAGGATTTTTTTCCCCTAGGAAAGACATTGGTGGTTAAATGTAAACTATTTAACCTATATATAGGTGAATAAAGGGGTAGGATGAGAAGAGAAAAGACATGAGGCTTGTGAGAGGTGGGAAGGCAGCTATAAGCGTGCAAAACAATAGCCACCAACAATCTCATCACCTCTATCAACCCATAAGCAGTATTTAGGCCCCATAAAATTAAAAAAAGACTCTATAATACTATCTCCTATTATATTAAAGGTACTATACACAGAGTCTTCCTATATGCTCTAGTGTGATAATGTACAGTAAATAACTTATTTAATCTGTGAAAATTTTGTATAGACACACACACTTGTAAATCAGGTGGTATCACTCAGCAGGAAGCCAACAGCAGAGGTCTCTGTAGTTTTTTTTTTTTTTTTATTAAATCATAGCTGTGTACAATAATGCTATCATGGGGTACAATGTGCTGGTTCCATATACAGTCTGAAATATTTTCACCGAACTGGTTAACATAGCCGTCATGGCATTTTCTTAATTATTGTGTTCAAACCCTTATACTCTACAAGAATGGAAGAAAAAGTACCCAATGTACTCAGCCCTAATATGAAACTAATTTATAGCTTTCATAGGAAGGCTGTAATCCGTAGTTTCTTTTGAGTGTCTCTTGGTCACAGTCTCTAAGTCTGACTCCTGGGAAGCAGACTCCAGCTGTGTGTCCTTAATGTGGCCAGAAGAAGTGCATGAGCGCATCCTGCCCACAAGATGGCAGTGGCAAGACAGTGTTTGATGATACCCGTTATTGGTGTCTAGGTTTGAAAAAAATAAAAATAAAAACTTTTTTTTTTGTTTGGTAATTCAATTTGTGTCTGTCTATCAAAGGAGGATAAGGAAATTTCAGAGGCAGACAGTAAAGGGAAAGAAGAGAGAGCGTTAGTGGTACAATTTCTTTAGAAAAAACACAAAATGGAGCTGCTGTTCTGTACACCGCAAACCCGCACTTACTCCAGGTGAAAATACGTTCACATAATTGCAGTGCGATATGTAATTGCTGTATATCCCTTAGCAGAACTAGGTCCTTACAAGACAATCCCCGTCACTCTACCTTCCCACGTACAAATACTTGAAAGTGGTGTCTGTTTAGATTTTCACTTTACTGGTGAGGATAGTCTTATTTTAACATTTTATACAGAACAGATATTGCTGCAAACCAATAAATAGTTTTCATTCATCTCCATTAAATTTTCGGTGGTGATATGTTGGCCAGCATATGAATCACTATAAAGAGCAAAATTTCCTTTTTTATTTAAGCCATGCAATATATCAAATTTCTGTAAATAGCTTGTCTTTGCTTGTGTTTTAGCAACACATATTACCTACTTCATTTAGCCCCAGTATCTAAACATTGCTACTATCTGTTCTTATTCACCCCAAATTTGCTAACAGATTGTGCTACTATCAGCTAAAGTTATCCAAATATGTGTTTAACATGAGTGGCTTGTGATAAAATATGTTTTTCTTTTTCTTTTTCTTTTTTTTTTTTTTTTTGTGTGTGTGTGTGTATTAAGAAGAAATTTTGATTTCTTTTTTTGGGGTAGGGTGTTTTATTCTGCCAATATGCTTACTTGCTTTTCTTTTTTCTTTCTTTCCCTCTCTCCCTCCGTCCCTTCCTCCCTTTCCCCTACCTTCCTTTTCTCCTTCTTTCCTTCCTTCCTTCCTTCCCATCTGTCTGTCATTCTTCTGTATTCCTTCAGGTTTTTCTAAAATATTTATTAAGATCCTTTCTGTGCTACTATCTCTTGTGATACTGGAAGAAAGATTACTGTTACTCATATTTAGCTTGTATTCCATCTGTGTTGTAGATAAAACTGGGGCACATAGTGGTTCATAGAGAAAGTAATATATAAGTTGAGACTTGGAGAATGACTATGAAAATTTAAGGAGAGAAAAAGTGAGTTGATGTAGGCTGGAAAGATGGGATGGTGTGACTGTTCAGGGATGCAGGATAGCATGGACAAAATCATTCAAACTATTCAGAACTTTGTTTCTTTTACAAAACGAAATGGAATAAAATATTTGAAGATCTAGAGGAAAGAAAGAATGTCAATTAAGATCATAGACTTATAACAACAGAGGAGACTGTTGGATATTAAAATATATCTATGTATGCATGTATAGTATATAATGCTTTCAGCCTTTTCTTAAAAATCTATAAAAATATTAAAGGAGAATTAAAGAGTAATCAAGGCCAGCTGTGGTGGCTCACGCCTGTAAAGCTAGCACTCTGGGAGTCCAAGGTGGATGAATTGCCTGAGCTCAGAAGTTGGAGACAAGCCTGAGCCAGAGTAAGAACCCATCTCTATAAAGTAGCCAAGTGTTGTGGCAGGCATCTATAGTCCCAGGTACTCCAGAGGCTGAAGCAAGAGAATGGCTTGAGCCCAGGAGTTTGAGGTTGTTGTGACCTATGATGCCACAACACTCTACCTAGGTGACAAAGTGAGACTCAGTCTCAGAAAAAAAAAAAAAAGTTCTAGCCAGAGTAATTAGACATTAAGACATATGAAAAAGGCTTCCACATAAGGAGTCATCAATACATTGCTCTCAAATACTAAAATAGAAAATAAAGAGAAACAAAATCTTCTGTAAATAACAATGGTAGCCTATTAACTCCAAAGTACAGTAGGTATAAAATATTTTACACATTTAAATCATAGGATACTTCAATAATATAACATATCAAGTTTTGTCATAAATATGCATATTTAATACTGTTTATCACTAGCAGAGCTAAGTTACTAGTATTGTTTTTTCGGGTGATTATGAATTGCTAAGGTTGGGAATCATGGCTCCGAGGATCAGGCAAGTACCTTGCTAACTGAGATTGTCCTCTTTGCTAAAATTAGTCCAGCCTATGTGTCCTTGTGAAGTCTATTTACTTAAATAAATGCAATAGTTAGAACTGGCAGGCCTGTGGTTCCTCCTGGTGGGAGGTTTGAAAGGAAATGCAGCTACAAGGTTACATACATTGCATTGTAAGTGAGGCCTGGTGTGGCTGTTCTGGTCCACCTTGCTTTCTGTGATCTGAGAGAGAACATTACTCCTGTACATACAGGCAAACCTGCAGACTCTCCGAGCAGGATTCATGTTGCAGACCTGCTTCCAGGCAAGTGAAGAGGAGAGAATTTAGGGAGTAAGATTTTTTCTTTTTCTTCGTAAGTGGGGTTAAAGAGAAGGGGCAGCTTTTGAGGTAAGGGTGTATGTGTGTCTTTTCAAATATAAAAAGGGGTAGTTCATAGGTTAATTATTTGCTTGTATATGAGGAAAGTGGGCACAGAGTCTTGAAAGCTAACAAAGTGAAAGCAGAAGAAAAAGTTAAGATGAAAATGAAAGAAAAGCCAGAGACAGCACGGAAATGGTTAATTTTATAAACTGAATAGCTGTAGCAAGTCTGATCATCTTGCTTTGAGACGGCTTGTTAGGGGTATCCATGTGCAAATTTTCATTATTTGTGCATCTTCTAAATCAGGGGTCCTCAAACTTTTTAAACAGGGAGCCAGTTCACTGTCCCTTAGACTGTCGAGGGCTGGACTATAGTTAAAAATAAAAAACAAAACTATGAACAAATTCCTGTGCACACTGCACATATCTTATTTTGAAGTAAAAAACAAAATGGGAACAAATACAATATTTAAAATGAAGAACAAGTAAAGTTAAATCAACAAACTTACCAGTATTTCAATGGGAACTATGGGCCTGCTTCTGGCTAATGAGAAGGTCAATGTCCGGTTCCGTATTTGTCACTGCTAGTCATAACAAGTGATGCAGGTGTGCATCAGTTAGTCGAGATGTGGTTGGAGATTTCGGATGTTTCATTCTGGCAAAAGTCTTTTCATAGACATAAGTGCTGCCAAAGATGGTTGCCATTTTGAGTGCATAGTTCCTGAGATTAGGATATGTCTCAGAGGGGAGAGATGCATAGAAATTAGGAAGGCTGCTTGACTTAAATGTGTCTTTCAGAGAGTCACAATTCTGCAGTTCAGCCAATTCCATTTGGTAAATTGTATCCACATTTTCAATGTCAGTAGAAAATGGGTTACGGAAAAGCTGTATGTCCTGTTCATGGAGATGAAGCTCTTTAAATCTAAATTGGAACTCCTTTTGCAACTTTTCCAGTGAATCCACACATGTTTTGTTTGGGAATGCAACCAATGGTTTTTCCGCTAACAGATTCTGAGTTGTGGGGAGATGGCAGAAATTTTCCTCCTTCACTTGTTTGATGAGGAGGCCTAATTTTACTTCAAACGCTTTCACATGTGATTGCATATCACAGATGAGCTTCCCCTTTCCTTGAAGTTGCACATTGAAACTGTTGAATAGCTCTGTTACATCTGTCAGAAAGGCAAAGTACCATTTCCATTCTGCATTATTGAGCTCTGGTACTTCTTTGTTTTTTGAAAGCAGAAAAGCTGTAATCTGTGGAAGTAATTCATAGAAATGTTTCAAAACTCTCCCTCCACTCAGCCAATGGACTTCTGTGTGGTACAATTTTCATAACAGAGTCCCACTTCGGTGATTTACTACATGGAGCTTGTTGGTGGATGAGGCAGTGTATGGCTATTGGATAAGAATAATTATGTTTGTCCATTTCTTGGTTAATGCAAGCAATTACTTCTTTCTTAGACCCCACCATGCTTGGAGCACCATCATTTGTCACACTGGCTAGTTTAGCCCAGTCCAGCTCCAAACCTTTCACAGTTTGGCAAACCTTTTCATAGATATTCTCTCCTGTAGTTGTTCCTTTGATGCTTTGCAGTGCAGCAAGCTCTTCTGTGACTTTGAAATAGTCATTCATCTCATGAATAAAAAATAGAAGTTGTGCAGCATCACGAACATCACTACTTTCGTCAAGTGCCAAGGAAAAATAGGAAAGTTTTTTTGTGGAGTTTTGCAAATGCTGATGCAAATTGTCTCCCATTTCTTCAATCCTTAGTGTAATTGTAGGTCCTGAAAGACTCACTGTACTAAATAAATCGGCCTTCTCTGGACACATCTCTTTGGCAACAGAAAAAATAGTCTGCCAGTGCACGCTATTAGTTTGGCAACTTGAAAACTTGCTTGCAGTGATGAAATATTTAGCTGCTTCTGCTTCACAAAAGTTTTTTGCTGACTTGTAAATGTATTTCTCAGTTTTAATATTTTATCTTTTCTCACTTCTCCAACCAATCATATTTATCTTTATGTTGAGTTTGATAGTGTTGACACAAATTGCATTCTTTGAACACAGACACTACACTATGGCATATCAAACACACAGCTCTTTCCTTGT
Source organism: Nycticebus coucang (assembly GCF_027406575.1). Lineage (NCBI taxonomy): Eukaryota > Metazoa > Chordata > Mammalia > Primates > Lorisidae > Nycticebus > Nycticebus coucang. Next base: position 161,851,837 of record NC_069781.1, read on the forward strand.
ACTGCATGAAAAAGTAATCATAAGTCCACCGTTCTTTGACTATCTTACACTCTGACTCAATTTTTCTCTTTCTGGATGTCATTGTTTCCTAGGGATTCCAAATTGCTATTAGTAAAATACCAATATATATATTGGTATTATATATATATATACAGTGCTACAAAAACAATATACCAGCAATAACTTTGCCCACACAGGGACATATAGACTGCACTGCCCATCAATGCAGTCTGATCAGTGTCCATCAATGCAGCCTTGACAGTCCACATCATTTCAGCCTCACCAGTGCCCATATTGGTGGAAGTCCGCTTTTACCTCAGGCTCACACTGGTGCAGTTGGGGAACCAGCACGATTACAGAACCGGTTCCTCCACCACCTTTCTAGTTCACACTACCCTGTGCGAACCGCACTGTGATCTGTGAACTTGCACATGGGTGAGAAGACCCATGCAATCAGATTCCAGTGCAGAAAAAAGAAGGCACGTATGCCTTTTTTTCTTCTGAATCTAATGCACTGCTCAGAGATCGCAACAGTGTGAACTGGGGCTTACATAGCACACAACATATGACATCATACACAACTGAATAGCAATCAGAATATAAATGCACTTACTGTCAATTAAATTGGGTTTCTTACTCTTCTGCTGTCTGCAGAGCCAGATTAAGTTCCCATGGGGCCCTAGGCAGATTACCAGTTTGGCACCCCCATGCAATAACACTAAGCACTGACCATTTGCATTAACACTGACTGCTGACCATTTGCAATAACACCGAGCGCTGACAATTTGCATTAATACTGTGTGCTGACCATTTGCATTAACACTGAGCACTTACAATTATCATTACCCCTGAGCACTGACTATTTGCATTACCTCCGAGCACTGACTATTTGCATTAGCACTGAGAGCTGACTATTTGCATTATCACTGTGATGCAATCCCCCTAGAAACCACCCCCAACCAACTAACCAACTTTAAAAAAAAAGGCTCTCCTAACTTCAAAAATAAAGGTGCCCCCTATCTGCAAAAAAAATAAAAAAAAAAGACCTCCTAACTTCAGGGAAAAAAAGGCCCCCCTTAACCACAAAAAAAGGCCCTACTAACTGCAAAAAATAAATTAATTAATTAAATAGACCTCCTAACTTAAAAAAAAATAATAATAATCCCAACTTGTTCTTACCTCAGTCCTCAGGCAGCAGCAGGCTCTGCACAGGCAAGCTTGTGACTCCTCCGATCGCACCCAAGACTGAGAGGAAGAGTTGAGAGACAGAGAGAAGGAGGGGAGTTGGAGAGTATGGCACACATTCCACACATGTGCACTGTGGGTGGGATGAGTGGGCTGCTAAGCAAGACAGGCAGCAGCGGCAAAAACACCCAGTGGGCCGCATGTAGCCCGCAGGCCATAGTTTGAGGACCCCTGCTCTAAATAGCTTTACTAGTGTAACTGTGACGTGTACACATGTGGCACACCCCTCTGTGTGGTGGCTTACACTGTCTCTCCCCTTTAACACCTCCACAGATCTAAGTCACTTCAAGATTCGGTGACTGACTCACTGTGGTCCCTTCCTTGGTCGAGACACACCTCTGAGGCAACTCCTTCCCATTCAGGACCTGTTTAGTATGAGACTGCAGAGGACAACCAACTTAGCTACACATTTGACTTGTTACTTCTTGTGCTCAAATACTTCTTGGAGTTCTTCAAACCCAGCTGTAGAGCAATTTCCATACACTTGACTAGTCTAGTGGGCTACTTCAGGGAAGTCTGGAGAAATAAGAAAGTAAGGCGAATGGACATAGCATGTTTTATTTTATCTGCATTTCTTCATAAAGGAGGAAACAACCTACCCAGAGAATTAAATGTGGAAGGGGAACATTTAGGAGGTGAAGGGTGATCCATAGCCCATCTAAGAGCAGCTAGAAAGTCTTTTTCCAAGACAAAGATGCATGCTCTGATCTGATTGTATATTTAGAAATGAAGACAAATCCCTGCTGCTTCCCCCATGGGTTAAAGCGTGGACTCCCAATGTGGGACATTTACCACTGACTTTGAATGAGATAGTTTTACTTTATAAAAGGCCAGACATTTTTTAAAAAGTGTCCCTTTATCCATTTATATCAAAAAAGAATGTGTTAGTGTCATGTGACTGCCTTTAACATTTTCCTAATAGATGCTAATTTAAAAATTTGCAAAGAAATAGGCTTCAGGCTCAAAATCTCACACAAGCAATAATATGTAGTTAATATTTAATAACATTTTCTTGGTTAACTCATGTATTTCCTTTATAGCAAGCTATAAATATTTGTTAATTAACATAATAAGGTTTATTTTTAAAATAAATTTGCTTAAGTTAAAAATTCACCCATGATGAACATATTAAATAATTAGCAGTGTAGACAGCTCATAATTATGAGGAAATTTGTTAACAACTGAGTCCTGCTGCTGGATAGGGCATTAGAATCCAGTCCTGGTTAGGTCATTAGAATCTCCCAAGAAATTTTAAATACATAGATCAGTGTTTTTCAACCTTCTTTATCTCCTGGCATACTTGAACCTGTAATCAAACTTCTGTGGCACAATTATGGTGATTAAAAAACATTTAAAAGAAAAGAATGTACTCACTGTGCTTTGAACTTCTTTTAAAATAATTTAATTAATGATCTCTAAAAATTTTTTTTGCAGCACACCTATGGTCCTCTCACTGCACAGCAATTGAAAAAAATCACTGACGTAGATGCTAGGTTCCCATCCTACACCATTTTTACATTGGAATCTCTGAGGAGTGGAGCTGGGACATTGATTTGTTTTTTAAATTTCCCCATGTGATTGTACTTGTAACCAGTTCTCAGAACCACTGGGTTGGAGGATGCTAATTAAAAAAATTGAAGAGTAGATATTCCCACCCTAATACACACTCAGACACAGAGATAGACAAAAGTAATTAGATAAAAATGATAAAATCATACACACACTTTATTTAAAATAAAAAACCTTTCTTTCTAAAATAACAAATTATAATTCACTATACACTACACTCCCTTTCTCTGCAGATTCAAACGCTTGGTCTTTTGAGCACATTCTACTGGGACAAAGCTCAGGGTCAGCCATTAGCTTAATTTGTCACCTTGGGCAAGCCACTTGACTTGTCTGTGCACAAATTTCCATTTTTACAAAATAAAGGGAGAAACAATGTTTGACATGGATAATCCCTAAAGGCCCTTCCAGCTGAAAATCTGGGCAGTTTCTTATTTTAATGGAAATGACCAGATAATCAGTGTTTCTGGCTTGGCTTATCATTAATGATGATAATTAAAAAATAGAATCATAGATGTGGTACATGAGGGTTTATTAAGTTTTACTTTACTTTTTTTGTTGTTGTTGTTGTTCTGTAGATAGATTTTGAAAACTGATTTTTCTTTCCCTGAGCTGACAGTTCAGCTGGCAAGCAACCTTTTAAAAGCCTTACTCGCACAAGGAAACCAGCTTGAGTATGCACAGAGAAGGCACGGTTGGCCGAGTAATGAGGACTGTGTAAAATTGCATTGATTTTTTTCTTTTTTTTTGACCCCCCTTTCCATTTAACCATTTGTCAATACTGGAGAAAGAAGGCTACAGAAAGTAATTTTTCAGCAACTGGAAAAAATACAACTTGTCTAAGAGAAGGAAGTTGGACTATGGTTTTGACATGAAATCAGTTTGTTTGTTTTTTAATTAATTAATTAATTAATTTTTTTATTAAATCATAGCTGTGTATATTTATGTGATCATGGGGCGCCATACACTAGTTTCATAGACCGTTTGACAGATTTTCATCACACTGGTTAACATAGCCTTTCTGGCATTTTCTTAGTTATTGTGCTAAGACATTTACATATGAAATCAGTTTTATGTACAGTGACTTTTCTCATGCCTTATGTTGAATATAAATCCATGTGCTCAAACATGTCCTTTACTTTCAGGTTTTTCTGAATTCATGACTGGATGTACTCCCCTTTTACCTCCAAGCCTAACCTAGACTCTCTTCTCTCTTTTTCTTCTTTCCTTACACAATGAATATCCTTTAAGACAGTATAGAGAACACTTCTGTAAAGTATCCCATAAGAATTTCTATGTATCTTTATTTTGATAAGGTTAGTTGCCCATCATCAGTACATAGCACCTCAGACCTACCAATACCCTGGTACCTACATCATCCTCTCATAATTATTCATTTGCCCCACTGGTGAGAATGTGAGTCCTTCAAGGCCACAAACATGTCCTTATTTATCTTCATATTTCTAGGAACTGACACAGTTCCTGACACATATTAGAGTTTTGAAAAATGGAAAAGCACACTTAATGTTTGCAAACTATATTCCTGTAAACTAAAAATCCTCGCAAACATCCTGGGCTCAAAATTATATTATTTATACCATAGGAAAAAAATATGTCTTTTTGACAGTCCATGTATAATTCTCAAATAGTCCATACTCAATTCCAGAAGGTGATATTGGCCATAGTGTGAGCCAACACTGATCAGGTTGTTTATGGATAGAATATTGAGTGAGAAGAATTTCAGAAGAATATTTAGGGTAACTAAGAGCATCTTGATACTTAGCAATATTTAACATGGGTATTGATAAGAAGATTGGTCGTAAACAACCTTTGTGCTTGTTAAAGTTGACTAATTAGTTAAATATAAATAGGATTTAGATAGCTGCGATGTACAAATAGTAGCTGGGGCAGGTGTTTTAGAAGTAGGCCAACTATAGAGGAAAAAAATCCCAATATTAACACAGAGGCCTACTGTGAGTTATATATACCAATGTTCTGCTAGTTGAACCATTTTTTCTCTAAATTAATTTCACCAATTGTTTGTGTGTGTGTATTCTAGTTGAAAGGGTGGGGAGATAAAGCAAAGTCTTTATGCCCTAGCTAGATGATGTGCTAGCAATATGGCATGACCTTTTAGAAAGCTAATATGATATTTTGATATAAACGCCAATGTCAGCTGCAAACCCCTTTTCCACTTAAGGGTCAGTACACTTCAGATTAAGATTCCCTGTGATATGATAATTATCTCTTTATTTATCTGTCTCTTCTTTTGGAGTAAGAGCTGCTCAAGAACAGAAATTAAATCATATTCATCTTGATTTCTCTAGTGTACATACAGACCATGTAATGTGTGTTTGTGTGCATATGTGTATAAATGTATGTGTGTATATTATGATTTCCTGAATCTATGAAAGTGAATATGAAATATTAACATCTCTAATATCCGGAAGTCTCTTTTACATATTTACTCCCAGATGGGACTCAAAAGATAAATGTCTTTCTCAGTTTTATAGGTAATCTTTTAATATGAACCAGGACTTCTTCTAATCCCATATAATTTTTCTCTGTTGTTATGTTGACCTACTTTAGACTAAATAAACCAATATTTAGGGCAGAAAATTCTGGTTTGGCTCCATCTAAGATTGGAAAAGGCAGAAAGTGCAGAAGTGTTGAAACTTTAGCTTTAAAAAATGTGTCAGTGACAAGCAGAAATGAAAAAATTTATCCTCTACTTCCCACCCCCGATGCAGATATATGTACTTTTAGACAGATTTTTAATATTTTAGAAATATTAAAAAATTAGTGGATAGATTTTAAAAGGCACACTTTCTTGCCTTCCTGCTGGAAGTTTCCCCACTTTGCCCTGGTCAATATATATGGAAAAGTTCACTAATCAAATGGTCTCACATACTTACTGAATACACCCATGTACTTAGCACCAGGACCAAGAAACGGAAGAGCAAAAATAATCCTTCTGTGCATTAACCTTCAATAGTAACGATTATCTTGAATTCTAGCATTATACAACGATTTTTACCAGTTTATGTATTTCATGTAAATCAAATTGTATAGTCCTTTCTCAGTTGCACCTGTGTCTTTCATACAGGATTATATTTATGGTATTCATTTATGGCATTTTATGAGTACATTGAGTGTTGTGGTGCACCACCCACACCCAGAAAGGACTTACTGCCCCCAAACGCTGGGATTGTTGGAAGGAAACAACCCTCAGCCATTATCTCTCTTCTGAAATTGATTCAACTGAGGAAAGACACCCCACCTTAGACCTTGGCCATTCTCCAGGATGAACTTAGTGGGTACATAGAATCATCCCTCTTGCTTTAAATCCAGAAAACTCTGACAGGCCATCTGTTCTTCCAAACTCTTTGCAGTGTCAGTACAAGAATCTGTTGGGACTTTTTCAAAGCCTGGTTTCTCCTTCCATCTAATCCTGCTTCCTTCCCTTACTTTACTCAAGTACTGACCCATGTAGCAACTCCCATGACAACAGAGATATAGTTGTTTTTTCTTCATTTCTATACTATATATATATATAATAATTAATTTGAACACCAACTTTTTATAGAAGGTATCATTAGTTCTCTTTTATCAAAAATATAAGAAATGTTTTAGATAACTTAAAATAAGTCACCAAGTTCAAGTAAATAGAAGAGTCTGCATTTGAATTTTAAAGAAAAGTAAAGGAAAGGAGAGGAAAGAAAAGATATGTCCAGTTTAACTGCAAATATATTTTTACTAGCTTCCCTTTCTGTATATATGGGAAATGATAATTAACCATAGGAGCACTTAAAGAGATTGTTGGAATTTTAAAATGGCAATCATAGTAAAAACCCTATAGAAAGCATAGAAAATGGATAACTCCCTTCACCATTTAAAATGTTCATACTGGGAGAGAGGAAACAGATAGATCATGAGCATGCCATATTCTGCTACCTCTTTTGATTAGTTTGTGAAGAAGAATCACTTTTAGTTGTTCTTTAAAGTTTAGCAGAATGCAAAAATGCCATTCCTATTTGTGCATGATGCCCAAATTAATTTATTTTGATGCAAAAAAATCAAGGAAAAATGTATATCTTACATAAAAAGTATTATGCTTGATGCAGAGGGCCATATTTCTTATTTTGTTCTAACAATTAATACATTATTATGACTCTGAAACTTTGTTTGACTTCTGTGAATTTCTGTTTCTTCTTCTTAAAAAATGTAATAAAAGAATCTTACTTGCCTAAAAATTGATGATGATTCCATATAAAAATATTTGAGAATAATGTAGACTTTTAAATTACCCTATGCAAATATGGAATTCAGCTTTTTGAAAGTAGTAGTTATACATTCCTGATGCATAACATATAAAGAGAATATGCTTCACACTGAAGTTATTTTGCTGAAGATCCCATGTAAAGTTTTATCTACTTAGCTATGTTATTAGGGAAATAGAAATAGATAAGAGATACAATTTTAATAATTTTTAAAATTAATCTTGATATTGTATAATAGAGTAGAAAAGTAGCTCCACATACCAAGGCAACTTGACAAAGAAACGCTGTTCAAATGACAGTATTACCTGATCTACAAAGATAATTGGCAAAGGCATCCTTGTATCTAACACGAATCCTTGGGGAATTGCATGTCTTCATGTGTTAGGAGAAGAATGAATGAAAACATAATGTTACATAAATACACTCATTTTTTTTTCAATGAACAGATTTGATAATACTAACAAAAACTGAAACACACTCTAATAAACCCAGTTCTGAAATGTTTGAATTGTTCTAGTATTATGGGGAATCACATTCTAAAGGATTCAAATTGGACATAGATTCCACATGAATGGTGTTATGGAGATTTCTCAAGGAAATCAAATAAAATACTGCAGGACATTAACTGAACATTTTTTGCTCCAAATAACCTAATATTATGCATTAACTTATAAATTTAAATATACTAGAAAAAAATGCATTTTTATCAACTTTAGTAACTTATTTTCTGGACAGTATTCTCAATAAAAAGTCTCCCCCTAGGCATCTAATCATTATGTTTATTTGTTCTCTGTGAATTTTTCTTTTCTATTTATTTTGCCCTGGAAATTATATACATAGTTACATATATATATATTTATATATAAATTATATATTTAGGAAATTATATATACACACATATATCATGTATATATAATATGTAAACACACACATATTTCAGAGCAGACGTATTTGTAGATATATTTGTAGAAGCAAATGTGGCTTCTCAGATGAAGGGAGTGAGGTTTATGTGTTCTTTCTTAAATTGCTTCATACAATTAGTGGAATGCAGAATTGATTATGGAATTTTGGAGCTTTCGATTTTGTTTTAAAATTTTGTTCATCATCTTTTAAGAAAATATTTTGGTAGTGATATTTTCTTTAGTTTTTATAAAGTTGTCTGAATGATCACCCACACCAACTTTATAATTTTTAATTAGAAGAACCTGTAGCCAAAGGAAGAAGGGGATTTAAGCAAGGTTCTTGGTAGGTAGCAGTAGGGCCAGGTAGAATTCAACACTCTTACCCTTCAACACAGAATGTGTGTACGTCCATCACAACTGCTCATAGTAATTGATTGGTAGGAGTTGAATGGCATGGTATTCTGGGGAGGTTACATCTGGCTGAAACAGGAAAATATCCTAATATGTGAGTAATATCTCCCATTCGTACAAAAGGGGAGGAAGAGACATATGAACTCTATTTCCAACCCAAATGATACAATTTTACATTTATCCAAAGATTTCTGGTGGGCTAAATTATCTCTCATTAAGTTTCGCATTTGATTTTTCTGATGTATACTGGCTGATGAAATGTTGATTAAATGAGCTAATTATATTACAGTAAAATAAAATGCCCAGAATTTTTCTCTAAGCTAAAACTCAGCATTAAGAGTTTATCACTTTTTGGTGCCTCTCTTACTAATACAGTAAATTAAAAAAAAAAAAAAAAAACCTTTGGGCATTTGTATGTTATGTTATTAGGCCTTAGAACTAAATATTCCATATGTCTAATGATAGACTTTAGTAAAATGATAGACCAGGGGTCCTCAAACTTTTTAAACAGGGGGCCAGTTCACTGTCCCTCAGATAGTTGGAGGGCCGGACTATAGTTTAAAAAAAACAAAAACAAACTATGAACAAATTCCTATGCACACTGCACATATCTTATTTTGAAGTGAAAAAAAAAAAACAGGAAAAAATACAATATTTAAAATGAAGAACAGGTAAAGTTAAATCAATAAACTTATCAGTATTTCAATGAGAACCATGGGCCTGCTTTTGGCTAATGAGATGGTCAATGACCGGTTCCATATTTGTCACTGCTAGTCGTAACATGTGATGCAAGTGTGCATAAGTTAGTCCCGAGACTGAGAGGAGGAGTTGAGAAACAGAGAGAAAGAGGGAGTTGGAGAGTGTGGCACATATTCCACACATGTGCACTGTGGGCCCAGGAACAGTCTGCTGCTAAGCAGGACAGGCAGCGGTGACAAAAACACAGCGGGCTGGATAAATGTCCTCGGTGGGCCATAGTTTGAGGACCCCTGTGATAGACTTTAGTAACCTTAGGAAGGTTAAGGCATGGGCATTTTTGTTAATAACTCAGACATTATATAGAAATATCGATTGGACTTCGTACTTATAACGTTCGTTAAGTATAAGACTTTATGATTAAATATATATATTTGGTTGAAAGAATGTTATTTGTAAACTGAGCTGCTATAAACAGTCTAGTGCAAATGTCCTTCTGATAAAGGTTTTTTTCTTCCTTCTGGATAGATGGAAAAAAACTTTTTTAAGCTTTTGACCCTATTGTCATACCAGATAAGAGTTTATATTTTTGTGATTTATAGGCATTTAAATGTCATCAAGACAATTAAAGAAACTTTAACCATATTTTAACTTCCTAGTATTTATCCTCCCATGAGTTTTATCATAATCCTACACGAAGACATACACTTCTGTGAGTTTTACTATAATCCTACATAAACACTTAACACTTTTACATTATTGTTAATTTTGCATTGTTAGTATAGGCTATATTTGTACGGACACACACACACAATTTTGGATTTCTTCATTGGGAATAAGATTTAGATGTCTATGAGGTTTCAGAACACCCAAGCAAATTCTTATATATTCTTGTATTGAGTGATGTGAATATACAAATAAAAAAAACATGAACTTCATTTCTCAACGTAAGAACAAGACACTTTTGAAAGTGATAATGCTATCCATTTAGTTCATCCCTAAAGAGCTGAGAGTTCTGAGAATTTAACCAGATCAATGCAGTCTTTTTTTACATTAACTAAAAATAAAATGGGTTGCCTTTATATATATTCTTTAAGATAAGGAAACAAAAATAAATAGAATGTGAGAATGAGCCAAATTAGAAAGTATAAGATGGATGCCTAATGATTTTTCCTTGAAACTCTCATAGAATTTGCCCTCATTTGAGGAGAGGAATGAGCAAAAGCATTGTTATGGTGGAGAAGAACTTTCTGGTGAAGTTTTTTTCCTTTCTTTTTATTTTTTCTTAAAGCTTTAACTAACCTTTAAAAAATACTCTCATAATGAGTACAGGTTATCATTTCTTGTCCCTCCAGAAGTCAAAAAGCAACATGCCTTAAGCATACCAAAAACCTGTTGTCATAACCATTGCTCTTTACCATTTTTGCTTTCACTGGACCACTTTGACCTCTTGGTAGCATTGCTTTGGTTGTGTTTTATCTTTAAGATCATACTGATTAAGCCATGTTTCATCTTGTATTACAGTTCTCCTAAGTAATGCTTCAGGATTTTGATTCCACAAGTTCAAAATTTCCATTGAAAGTTCTGCTCTTACCTGAGGCTGATCTGAGTGGTTGATGGTTTGGGCATCCATCAAGTCCAAAGTTTGCTTAACTTCAATTTTTCAGTCAGAATTGTGTGGGCTGAACCACTTATCATGTCTGCTGTGTTGGATATTTATGTATGTGTGTGTTGTTAACATCATCCCTCTTCATTTGAGGTACAAACAAGATTAACATTTTCCTCCCAAGTTGATGTGTATGATCTACTGGGATGAGCTAAAGCTCCAACATCATCTTATCTCTCTTTATTACAAATTAATAAAATAATTATTAATTTGTAAACTAGTAATTTCTTTGGGGGCAATGGTCCCCATTAACTTTTTATAAAGCATCAATGATATCACCATTCTTCCACCCAAAACAAACTTCAAGTTGGATGTTTGTTCTGATATCAATTTTAGCAGAATTTGTGTTGCTCCAATAGGAGCTCTTGTCAAACTGATGTCTTATCCTTAGTGTTTCAAATTAGATATTGATGATGTGTTACAAGTTAGTATGAGGCTTTTTTTGGGGGGAGTACATAAAATGTGTAAAATCAATACATAGTATTTCCATAATATGAACTTTCCATAAACTTTTGGAAAGCCGCTCATAGGAGTTCTGATCAAGAGTCCTGCCTGAGTACATCCTTTAACCATCACAACCAGGCACCAGGTACAAGAATGAAGAAGCCATTCTGGAAATGGATACATAGTCCCTGCTGTTTCAGACCCCCAGGATTGAGTCATCCTCCGTTATTTAAATGCCCCTGAAGAAGAGAAAAGTTTAACTCAGTGTGCTCTTGTCCTTGTCAAATAACTAGCTTGGAGAATTGGCCTGCATAATCAAAACACTATTTAACACCACTCAGAGTGGAGGTCATTCATTAGTAGAACAATGCTCTCCTTTCACTTCTGTACCAAGATTTTTCAAACCTTCTCCAATTCAATGCTTTTCTAGGGGTAATATGCTAGAATAAATGTCCCCATTAAAATATATAAATCTTTGACACGAATTCTAAGCTGCAAAGTTTATTTCAAATCTCTTCCTAATAATGTCCAAACAGAAATAATGGATCCTGGATCATTCTATTGCCGAAAAGACAGATATGTGGAAACAGCATCAATATACTCATCTACCAGGACATATGGTCTAGTAAGCATTGTGCAATCAAATTTGATGCTTTCTGATTTGTAATCCTCTTCCTTAGGGAGGAGATAACAGAAATAGAAGATTTAAAAGATATCTAGTCACAAAAGACAAAAATGGAAAGTCTACAACAATGCTATATAGACAGAGGAGAGTTGGCAGGAGAGCCCTAACTGCCCTAAAAACAGTAAATTTAGTATTGGATTCCCGGAACTGTATGCACTGGTATAAATTCAGAGTGCTTAAAGAATGAAATTACAGTGCAGGGTTATTCATAGATGAGAGAGTGGAAGGAGATATCTTTAAATTTTACTTCTAACTCCCTATATCTATGTATCTGTCTACAAAAATACAATATGGGATACAAAACAATATAGGATATGGTTCTTAAAACTCTGTGGAGTATCGTGTTTCAGACATAAGTGGAAACACAGGCGGTAATATTTTGTTAAAAAATTCCATTTTGGTTGTAGAGTGTCTAGACACTGTACAGGCATTTCAAATGTCGGTGTTGTTTCTTACATTTCCTTGATGTGCGTCGTTCCCCGTGTTCACAGTCTAAGAGGCCAGAATGACAATGATCTATCTCATCCTTAAAGGGAATTGCATATCTCATTTCAGACAGTCTAATATGGGATTTATGAATCATTTTTCTTGGTAGCCTACTAAATAATATCTGTAGCTGTCGATAATCCATTAGCATGTTGAGCACTTGAATTAAGGCAATAATTGCCTGTCATTCTTACACTAACATTAGCATCCTTATCTGACGACATTTCCATCTGGTAAAGGTAGAGAGAAAATAAACTGAAGTAAAGGAGATTATAAACGTATTGAAATCCGTTTCTTATTATTCAGATGCTGATTCATCAGAGAGCTTGAAATGTAAAGGCAACATCTTTTTAATTTAAAATTTACTTTGATGTTAAAAGAGTAAGTATAGTTTCAAAATGTATTATAGGTTAATCTTATAACATAGGTAAATTGTAAATCTCAGCTGAATCTGAAATCTTATAACACAGGTAAATTGTAAATCTCAGCTGAATCTGAAATAATGACTCTATAAGACATTGATGGAGTATTTTGCTAGGTAAGGCAAAGAAAAAGTTCACACTAACATATCTAAATAAATAATGCCATATATACATTGCAGAAATTTCTTTCTTTCTCTCTCTCTCTTTCTTTCTTTCTTTCTTTCTTTCTTTCTTTCTTTCTTTCTTTCTTTCTTTCTTTCTTTCTTTCTTTCTTTCTGTATTTCTCTCTTTTGTATTTCTCTCTTTCTTCCTTCTCTCTCTCTTTCTTTCTCTATTTTTATTTTAGATAGAGTCTCACTCTGTCACCCTGGAGTTGAGTATTGTGGTATCATCATAGCTCACAGCAACCTCAAACTCTGGGCTCAAGGGATCCTCTTGCCTCAGCCTCCCAGGTAGCTGAGATTACAGGTCTGACTCTTGCTCAGGCTTGTATGGAACTCCTGAACTCAAGCACTCTGCTCATGTTGGTCTCCAAGAATGTTAAGATTACAGTTGTGAGCCACCATGCCAGGGCTAAATTTCTTTATTAATAGTGTTCAGTCTATAAATAACAACAAAGTTTGAATGGTGTATTTGAAGAAAAAAATGAATGTAAAATCAAAAGAAGTGGGATAGTTTCCAAGTTCAACTAACCATATGTCACGAAAAAATGCCACCTAATCTTTCTGTATTGCCTCTTCCATAGGAAAATGTTACATATCAATTTCACATATAAATTTCAAATTAAAAAAATCCTAAAGCTCTCTTGTAACATAATTTCAGGATAAAGCTGTTAAAGTGTAGATACTACAGTAAGGCAATAGGTCAGAGTTTTATCCTCTGCTCTGAGATAGGTTTGCAAATAGAGGCTAGAGCCACTGTCTATTAGCAACAGGGAAGCTTTCCCTAATAGAAGTCAGTGCAGAAGTTTTGCATTAATTTATGTAATATTGAAAGAATATATCAATCCCCTCTCTGAATTATAGAAATAAGAAATTTGTTAAAACCTCATCAGAATAATATAGCTTTGAAGAATATCAGTGTTGTGAAAGTATATGTTTATAAGATACAATTTTAGCTTTTAAAGTGCTAAAGAACTAAGTCTGTATACATTTTCAAATAAATTGTTCCAAGTTTCAGCTTGTTCCAAGTTCTTTCATCTGGATAGCTGTGGACAGTTTGGGAATTCATCAACTTGGTGAATTTACCTGAAAGGAACCAGATAATTTCAGGTTCAAGATGTATGAAAGAGTTCATATCACTCCTGTCTAGGCACCGATTCTGGTCCTATAATTTAAGAAATGTGTGAATTTGGATAACTGATAACTCTGAGACTATTTCTTCATTTGTAAATAGAGGGTCTAGTTTTCATCAAACTTAACCAGATCCTAAGGATCTAATCATCACTTTCTGTCCCAGCAGTGATCAAAAGTTTCACTCAACAAAACATCACATATTAGAAAGTCTTATGCTAGAAAATTTCTGATACTAGAAAACACAATTTCTCTTTATTGTTTGTTACACTGGCAATGTTTTATATTTTAATTAATATGTTTAGTAATATTAATGGTAATGGCAAGGTGTGACTACAGGTTTAAAAATTTAAAGAGCATAGAAAGGAACAGAATAGAAGTAAACCATCTTTTTCCCTCAAAGCAAATATTAAAAAGTTTAATGAAAAATTTTGCCAAAAAAAGAGTCATAGTGTAGAGTGCACATATATTTTATTTACATAAATAATAGCATATAATGTTCACTGTTTTATATTTTGCTTTTTGATATAACATGCTTAGAAAATAACTGTTTTCCGCAGGACAGTTGATATAACATCAGTAATGAAATATTTGTACAATGTACTTGTTAGACCTCTTGCTTTAGACATTTTGGAAACAAGTGAAATAACTAAAAACATATTTAACCAAAACAAACAGGGTCAGGTGTACTCCAGGAGTACTCAATATTACTAATATGGATTTGTTCATATTGTAAGAAGAGGTTGAATGTCCTTAGATGATGATTAGAATTATGATGGAAAGTGGACTCTCTGCACCTCTATCATGCCTTCTGCATAACCCTGTGAGGTGAAAAACAGCACACGGAATTCAAACTACTCGGCTACTGCTTTTTTTGTATACTGAGAAGATATTGTACTTCCCTAGCCTCAGTTTTCTCATATTAAAAAGAATAGAGACAAAACCTGCAGAGTTGGAGGATATATTTGCAAATCATATATCTGATAAAGGCTTGACATTTAGAATGTACAAAGAACTGTCCAAAATGAAGAGTAAGTAAATATTTCCATTAGAAAATGGGAAAAAGATATGAGAAGACATTTCACTGAAGAAGGGACATAGTAGGTAAGTAATCAAATGAAAAGATTTTTAGCATCATCAGCCACCAGAGAAATAAAAATGAAAACCGCAAGACTTATCATTACATTCTTACCAAAATGGTGAAAATAAAAACCAAAAACTTAAAATGACAACCCCAAACACTGTTGAAAGTAAAGAGAAATTGGATCATTTATATATAGCCACTCCACATAAGTGTTTGAAAGTTTCTTTCTAAGAGTTAATATGCAACTACAAAATGATGCAGTAATTGCATTAAGAGGCATTAATGCCCCAGAAGTAAACACTTCATAAAGTGTGTATATAAACGTTTACACAGTAGCAGCTTTATCCACAATGTCCCCAAGTGGAAACAATTTGATGTTCTTCAATAAGCAAAGGAGTAAATAGACTCTGGTACATCACACCAAGGAACAGGAGTCAGCAACGAACAGAAATCCTCTACCACACGCAGCAATGTGGATGATCTCAGACAATCGTGCTGAGTGAAAATAAGCCAATATCAAAAAACTTACATACATGATGCTGCCATTTACATAATATTCTTGACATGAGAAAATTGTGGGAATACGGAACAGATTTATAGTTGTCAGAGTTTAATAGGAGGTCAGTGTAGGAGGGAAGTGGATGTGATCAGAAAAGGACACAGAAAGTGCCCTTGTGATGACGGGAACGGTCATTGACTATCAATGCGGACACACTAGTGGTACTGTTGTACTGAGCATTGGCAATGTGTTACCATTGGGGGAAGCTTGACGAGGGTCACAAGGGATCTTTGGGGAATATGGTATTCAGCAAATAGTAAAATTATCTCAATATATAAAAGGTTAGTAACAATAAAGATGTTGCACTGTCTCCTGTTCTTCTGGGCTCTATTGTATTTGATGAGAAGCCTGGAGTTATATAAATCACTGCTCCCTTACACAGAATGTATTACTTTTCTCTGGCTGCTTTCAGAACTTTTTTCCCTTTATATTTATTTTCTGTAGTGTTGTTATACTGTGTCTAAGCACAGTTTGCTTTGAATTTATCTCCACCCTCCTAGTCACTTTTGCAGCCCTCTCCCCCCAACAACTTGAATGCTTTTGTGTTTTTCTCTGAAACCTTAAGTATTTTGGCATATTTTGTCCACTGTAGTAGGTACCAAAACTACTTTGGTACTAGGTTTGAGTACTATTTTGATAGAAGATTAGAATTCTGTTAATTTAATACATTTGTATACAAGTCATGTCATTATAATACTCTAACCCAATTCATTTTATAAATCTTGATACCTGTATGATAGATGAAGGCTACATTGTTATCAGAATGACTAAATGTTATACATCAAACCCTCTCTGTATTTATATATATATATTTATAACAAAAATGTAACAGGTAACATTATATATAATGCATACTATACAATTAATTATGCACATATTGTTTATATATAAAGCATAATATAAATGAATTTATATAAATATAAAACTATATAACTATATATATAATATCTCCCTTCTTTGGGCACCTTACACCACCATATACAAATAAGAGCCTGCAGAAGAGTGTGTAGGACTGAACTGAATTGGAAACTCTTACAATAATTATCTGATTTAGTCAATTATGGCAAAGTAATTGAAAGTATTTCAGACCCATTTTCTCTAGAAATTCCTATTTATTATACTCTACTTTTTAAGGTCATCACAAGAATAAAGATTCTATTATGTTTTCTGGGTCTTTGTTGGAATCGCAAAGGCGAACATTATTTGTGGCTCATTGTGTCGAATGTGGAGGAACTGCATGAATTTAAAAAGTTTGTTCCTTGCTGGGAATGAGCAGTATCAGATTGTGTGTGGGTGATCATAAGCACCTAGATAGCTGTAACATGTGGTTCCCATTGAGGTCATTCCAGAGCCCTACTTGGTTTCATTTGCCACCCAGTTTTCCTGAGGCTCTCTTTGCACAACTGGTCTGGATGCTGAGCATGTCCCTGTGTGCTGTGTACTACGTGTGGGATTCAGAGAGGCTGGTTTTACTCATCTGGGAGTAGGAACACAGCTCACAGACAGCCAACTCTCTGATCAGAGCACAAACAAATTCTCCTAATTGATAGACCAAAATTTGCTGTGACTGTGTAATTTAATTCTGAACTGGAGACTTGGTAACACAGCACAGCACCCCTTATACTTCACACTGACTTTACATAGTCTAGTAATCTTGGCTTCATCTCCCATTATTGGCTGGAGGTCCCAGCCACGGCTTGCCCTCCCTGGTCTCTGCCTTTGCAGCGCCTTATGCTTTCTGTGTGAACCTCCCTCTCCCTCTTTCATCCTCTCTGGGCTATTCTGCCGTCTGCTCCCTCTCACTGATAACTAATATCGCACACTAATGTGAACTATGTAGCCCTAGTGAAGGGGTCTGGGGTTTCCAGGTGAGGGATTTTGATGTGAGGAATGAAGAGCCTTGACACAGAGGCTGTTGTCAGGGACTGAGGAACTCTGGGAGGAGCCCTCCCAAGTAAACCTCGGTCTGTATCTATTATCATGAAACGGGAAGTAGTAGACCCATGCTACTGGTCCAACATTAGCACTGATAAGGGAGGACATGGAGAAGGTCACATAGAATGTCTCCACCTCCATTTTTGCAGAACCACAGACTTTAGCACCAACTCTGCCTCCAGCATCTGGAGACTTTTGGAATCTAGGGAATCTTTACCACGATTATTGTTGGAGGCTGGTTTTCTGATCTCCTGCACACACACAACTCACATGCCCTTCTCATGATTCTCTAGGTCTCTCAAGCAGGAAGCAAGTCTTATGCTAAAGCTCAATTTTTCCTCCACCTTAAATCATAACCAGTATTACTACATGCCAGTTTACTTCGACCTAGCTTTTTTAATAACTGCCATAAACAGGCACTACACCAGTTTCTGTAGATTTTAATACTTCGTTTATGTAATCCACATATGTATTCAAGTGCCTACTATGTGCCAGGAAAACTAGATACTGGGAATATGCTAGAAAACAAAGAGGCAAGCAAGCACCTTGCCAACACAAAGCAAACCTTCTCAGGGGGGAGATAAATAACATATAAGCAAACGTAAACTATAAGGGCAGCTAATGATACATGCAGTGAAGAAACAGAAAAGTGAGTGAAGTATGACGAGTGTTACTGGAGAGTAACCAAGGATAATAGGGAAGGCTGAAACTGAGGACAGAGACTGGTCATGGTCAGAGGAGGAGGAATGAGAGATTAAAGGAGAAGCTCAGTTATGCGATGTGAGGATCTTAAATAGGGGGAAATGAGAGAAGAGTGCCACACGGCCTGCGAGACTAGGCAAAGAAAGGTCTTGGTGGCATCTCTGAGCATAAAATGAGGGACAATAAGCAGAATTTATCAAGGGAGCATTATTCATGAGATGGAGTGTAGAACCTTTGCAAATTTACAATGTGAGCATTTCATGGTACCGTTGACTTAATTTTTATGTTATTATTTTGTAATCTGCTCTATAATGATCATCTAACTGTTGAACATCTAAGCTTATGACTTAAAAATGTTAGTTATATTTTTTCTATTTAAAAACTTTTAGTTCAGGATGGTTCCCATAGGTCAATGGGTAGGGTGCTGCCCACATACACAGAGTCTGGTGGGTTGGAACACAGCCCAGGACTGCTAAAACAACAGTGACAATTGCAACCAAAAAAATAGCCAGGCATTGTGACAGGCACCTGTAGTCCCAGCTACGAGGGAGGCTGAGGCAAGAGAATCGCTGAAGCCCAAGAGTTTGAGGTTGTTGTGAGCTATGATGCCACGGCACTCTACCCAGGGAGACATAGTGAGAGTCTGTCTCAAAACAAAACAAAACAAAAAAAAACCTTTTAGTTCAATGACAGAGATATGGTCTTCTTTCGTTCTGAATGTGCCATGATCTAGTGCACCTGGTAATTCCTCTTGTCACAAGAATTTAATTAAATTTCCATTGCTATCAGATCAAATACTGCTTTATAAACACATCTAGGTAAGCAATGTATTTCTATCTCTGTCTCTTTGAAGCTAGATTGAACACTGCTATCACTTAGAATGTTTAAAGTGCACATCGTTTATTGCTCACTCCGAGCTTGTGTATCATTATTCATTATTCAAATTTAATAAATAAGAAAACAGTGTCAGAGAAGACAATCCACCATGATTAGAGGAATGATCAGTCCTGTTTATTGAATGATTTGTGTGTAACTTTCCCTCTTCTTGGCACTTCATAAATACCATCTCATTTAATGTTGACTATCATCATATCAGGCGCACGTTGTTACGTCTATTTTATAGATGAGGACATTGACTGAGCATGTAACTTGTCCAGGGACTTTAGAACTAGCAAACAGTAGAGTACAGTATTCAACTAAAGACTCTCTGGTTCCAAGGACCATCCCTCTTCCAGTACAAAGTGGTATCTTTGTGTTGCTGGGACAAGATAGGGATGGGAAGCAGCCCACGTGTGTTCATGTTGTGCCAGTTCTCACACATAGAATGTTAGGGGACATTTCTGCATCCTAAACAAAGCAATTGTGCTAAATCTTTGATGTCAGAATACAAAGCGTGGAGGGAAGGCTGGCCAGCACCGGCACTTCTCATTCTTTACAGATTTATCTTTTCTTAGAATCATGGTCTGATTTTTGCCATCACAACCTATTATGTTTTTTTCATTCTTTCTCTCTCTGTCAACTTTCTGGATTCTGACTTAAATCTTTTTGTTAAAAAACATGCATGGGAGAGATTAGAGCATAAAGTTAAACTTTATGTGAAGGATAGAAGATAACAAGAGGACGGTAGTGACAGAAGTTTTGTTGGTTTCTGTGGTATGCTCGCCCATGGGCAGATTGTAGCCAAGTTTTGCTTCTGTCCTCTGTGTGGTATATAATGACCTTGCCAGAGTAAAATACTAAGTGGATTCCTCTTACCCCAAATCCAGGGCAAAAAGAGGGGGTTGAATTATTTCTCTAAATATGTCTGCAATTACAACCATAGTCAGCCGACTAGTGTGTTTGTACTGTGATAATAGTCAAGAATGAATTTACCCTTAAATTGTATTTTCCTAATCCCATTTTGTTATATTCGTTTATATCTTTTGAGGCTTGAAGTCAGTGTTAATTTTCCACCATTGACAAACTCTCACCATCACTTTCCTGTATGAAGAATGCCCAGATTATGATAACAATATCCATAAAAGGCATCTAATAATAAAAAAGATGTTTTCATTAGAGTACAAGATAAATATTTGAATAAAGGAAACAATGAATGGCTCAATGAAGGGAAGAATGCATTGATGGCTGAATGAACAGATCACAGCTCTCTTGGCTGTCGGGAGTAATGAGGAAGTCATTGCTGCTGAATTGAAAACTCGTACGCACCCCGTCCAACCACCTGGGTCACTTCTCTGTGCCAGGAGCCAGCCACAGGTGGTGCGGGTTTTCTGGTACAATGTTTCTAAATGCTTCCTCATCTGTCATCGCCTGCGCCTGCTCCTGGTGTGAGCATTGTCACCCTCTGGCTGTGATCATTTGCTTCTGGACATGCTGTTTTTCTGCTTGTCAAGTAGACCAGCATTACTACACTTGCATAAAATGAATAATCAGCACTTTGAAAAGCCATTTTTTGCTCCTAAAATGAGTTTATTACGGGTTTATTTTTCATTGCCTATCAAGCAGATGTTGCCTGCTCTCAGAAGAATTTTCGATGCTTCCCAGTCACTTGGGCTGGGTGGATTGCCAGATGCTCAAGCACTCTGCAGAGCTGCTCACGAGCGCCAGGGAGGTGAGCAGATCTGCCTCAGCAATAGGAAGGGAAATCAAAGTGTTGCTGAGCATGGTGGGACAGAGGGTGGCTGTTGCTTCAAAATGGAAAAATGCAAACAAGTATAGAACAGATGCAGACAAGTTCCAACTGCTGTGGAAGCAGCTTGGTGCAGTACAAAGAGCATCAGATTTGGAATTAGAATGACTTGGGTTGAAATCCCAAATGTGCCACTTTCAGGCTCTGTGAATTGAACTCTTTGCCTCAACTCTAGATGGTAACATTCATATTACAGTGTAGTTGTATGGACTAAGCTCGTCCGTGGTGTATAATAACTGATCAAAGAATATTAACTTACGCACTCTTTCTTAATCATTATTAAGCTGATTGAACCAAGCCATTTTAAAAATAAATCTTAGACATATCTGTCCATGTATCTAGGTAGTATCTGTGTATCTATTTATCTATTTATTTATCCATCGGTTTATAAAATCACCTTGTTACTTAAAATGGTTAAAATTAATGGATGCACCACAATGAACATCAATTTTCAATAAATGAGCAAATAAGTAGTTTTTTTATTTATATAAACACAGTCATAGTGAACATTTTCTCTCATACAGAGCCTCACATATCTTGGTTTACTTGTATCGTAACTATTTTAGGAGAAATGTCTAGACCTGGATCTAATGACTCCAAAGTTTATACTTTTATACTTTATTTCACATACACACATTTTTAAATCTAAAACATGTATTTGTTGATGACATTAATGATAAGTTTTAAATGCCTCACTTTACATAATTTTGTTAGGTGAAAAAATGATTATCTTTCACTCACTTGTTGGTGATTTGTCTTATTTCTTTGGTGAATTGCCTGCAAAGGGGATCACAAGGGCAGCATCTTTTCTGTTTTTTTATGATGAGGGGTGAGGTGGTTCCAGAGTTAAGTCGGAAAGAGGACTTGTCAAGAGTGGCAGAGAAAGTTACTGCTCATCAAAAAGCCAGATGAAACTGCGTTTCTCCACCTTCCATGCAATTACATAGACTATGAATGAGAAATAAACACAGTGTGTTAAGCCACTGAGATAAGAGGCAGCTAGAATTAATTACCCTCATTAAAAACGATGTCAGGTGAAGCTGCCAAAGCCATGATTTAATGATAATGAGAGATTATAGTGGTTTAACCAAAAGCAGAATCATGGGGTGTACATGTTTATTTACATACAGGTACATGGTACACGGTGTGCAATTTAAAACGTGTGAATTCTTTATTTCTGGAATCTTCCATTTAATATATTTAGACCATGGCTGACCTTAACTGAACCAGTAGAAAGTAAAATCATGGATAAAGAACAGCTATGTATATAAGATTGTTTGACTCTAGAGCTTAATATAAGATTGTTTAACTCAGAGCATAAGATAAAAAGTAAGAGATCCTTGTGTTTTACAGCTTATAATCTTCTCCTCTAGTTTATCAAGTTATGGAACTGAAGAAGAGTATTAGCTATGACCTATAATTATAATATTATTATTATTAATAATCAATACACTTAACAGTTACTACTCACTCTTAGCACTTCATATGTATTAGTTATTGTAGCATGATAGCTGCCCCATAAGGTAGGAACTGTTATTATCAACTTTTTTTTTAATTGTTGGGGAATCAAGGGTACAGAGAACCAGGTTACACTGATTGCATTTGTTATGTAAAATCCCTCTTGTGATTGTGTCCCGTCCCCAAGAGGTGAGACACACGTGACCCCCTGCACCCCTGCCTTCCTTCCCTCTGCTCTCCTTCTCCCCCACCTCCTGCCATGTACCAGCATCAATTGTCCTCATATCAGAATTGAGGACGTTGGATCCTTGCTTCTCCATTCTTGTGGTACTTTACTAAGAAGAATGTGTTCCAACTCCATCCAGGTTAATACAAAAGATGTAAAGTCTCCATCTTTATTAATGGCTGAATAATATTCCATGGTACACATATGCCATAGCTTGTTAAACCATTCCTGGGTTGGTGGGCATTTAGGCTGTTTCCACAATTTGGCAATTGTAAATTGAGCTGCGATGAACAGTCTAGTGCAAATGTCCTTATGATAAAATGATTTTTTTTCTTCTGGGTAGATGCCCAGTAATGGGATTGCAGGATCAAAGTCTAGTTTGAGTTCTTTGAGGAATCTTCCTTCCAATGTATTACCAATTCTTTTAAAGATATAAAAAGTAAGTGACAGAGAGTTTTCGTTTGGGGGGCCAGAATTTGAACACAGGCAGTCTAGCTTCAGGGCCTTGTTACTTCTGAGAGAAACAGGCTATGGATTTTATAGAACAATTTGCATGTCATTTATCTTAAAAACAATTCAATCTCTTTCTAAATGTGTGACAGATTTACCTAATTGCTCTTTTCTTTAGTTTCCTCATTTTTAAACTTGGACAATAGCAATTAGCCTTAAAGTAGATAATATAAATACTATAATTGTTACACTTCATAGCACAACTAAAATGTTTGACAAATGTTTATTATTATTATGACTTTATTGTCATTATTGTATAAGATAGTTTGGAAACAAAAAGACAGATGAATAATGAGTCTGACTTTGTTCAGAGGGATTTAAGAACTAATCTGTCTTCACGATCATTATAAACGTGGAAGGAATGTTCTTTAGAGAAGACGACAGAGGTGAAACTTTGATAATTCCTCTCCATTATCTTGGATAAAGTTGAAGGTAGGAACAGAACATGTAGATATATATGTCACGCAGCATTGGAGCAGACTTTTAAACTTTAGCTTTGGATGGCATAACCTCAGCCAAAGAAGGTTGTGTTTGTTCAGTCAGTGTTTTGAAAGAGGCCAACATTTTACTGGCATTCATGTTTGATGCAAAGAAATATTCAGAGTCTATTAAAGTTGATGTGGTATGTGGATATAGCAAATAAAAAAATGAATAAATGGTCCTGTCTCCTCCAGGTATATACAGATATGAAAAGTTACTAAACAATGAAAATCACATCATTAGAGATAATATAGCATTTTTATCCTTACCAACTTCCTGCTACCACATTAAGTGAAAGTGGTAACATCTGTTCTCCGTGCAGGTAGCTAGCACTTCCCATGTAGGGCAATTGGATCCCCACCAAGTGAACAATTCAGCTGCCTGGTAACTCTTTTAAGTGCATCTTTATTCAAATCTTGGTGTGTAGAAATAAATATGCTTCTTTCCATTCCCCACAGTTAAGATTTACCTCCTTTTTTTTTTCAGCCTAATGTGTATTAATAAATACTAGTATTTCCAAATCATTCTTCCATTGATTCCTTCCTTATACAGGGAGAACAATTTCTTTACTGAAACCTTTTCTGGCCAACATAAATCCTAAAATACCTTTAATATAATCATAGATTAAGTGTTGTTTCATGAGTGCATGTTTTTACAGCAAATGCAATTGTATGCCTAGCATTTTACTCACAACTTTGCATACTTAATGATATAATGTTCATAGATAACATTATCCCTCATGGAAATGATGGGTTAATTACAGGAACACAGCTGATTTCTTACCATCCTTTTTTGCTTCAACTTTCTCTTTATTCAATATGTTAAATATTTACCAGTAGTTTTAGAAATGATCATGAGTTTTATATATTCCTTTGTAAGGTGGTTTACCCACTATTTGTTTCAATTAATTCAGAGGTTCAAGTCTTAATTTGTACACAGTGCTGTACCTGAGAGCTTGTAAACCTGTCGGAGAGGGGTTCTTCCATGCATTTTTTAAAAAAGTTTATTTTCACTGCCTTTGTTTGGATCCTCATTACCTCTAGCCTGAAGTTATTCCAGTAGGACAGAGATGTTCTAATTTTAACATCTGATGCAGTTGAAACTGCTGGTTCTAGGAGGTCTAAATTTTTTTCAAAAGAAAAAAACAACACTCATTTGGGGAGTTTATGTTTTAGACAGTGAATCCACAGAGTTGGAGGACTTGGCATGATCTGAGAAATTACAGTTATGTTCAGTTGGCTTTCTCATCTCCAGTTTCAATTGCCCTCCCACAAGGTACGCAATGGCCAAATTAAGTTCAGTGAAGTATGACTCTTGGATGTCAAAGGAATAATATTGTCTACCATATAAATTTCAGCCACCTAAGACTCATTTAAAAGCCATTCATTATCTAAGTCTCTAACCCTACCTTACTTCTTTCATTTCCAAATACTGTATATTTGGAAAATTTGACTATGTTATCTTCTATAACCATATCCAAAATTACCTTATCTCACATTTGAATTTTTGTAACACTAATTGGTTACACATTTTTTGGTAAGGTTTAATTGTAGCTTACCCTCCCTACTCGGTTGAAAGTTTGTGATTATAGCTATCTCTTTTCATGTCTGTGATCACCAGGCATATGGCAAGGGAAACTTCCAAATATTTTGAATATGACTCACTCATGAGTTAGGTACTGTGCTTTTTTTTTTTTCATTTTAAGCCTCAAAAACACCCATGATATAGTTATTACCTATATTTCATAGTAAGTACATAGAGTGTCTGAGTGTTTACAAAGACTTAGAAATTGATAACAGGTAATTCTAAGTGTGATCTATGATTTTGGAATGTAGAGTATTTAAAAGAATACACAAACACAAGTCTTAATTTGTACACAGAGCCCTGCCTTAACATGATCTTAACATTATGCCCTAACACCGGTGATAGTGACTTGGATATAGTAGGTGCACAACTAAAACGTTTTTAATAAATGAAAGAATGGAATTAATATACCACCCTACTGCTCACTTCCCCCTAACAATCGCCATGTGAGTTTCAAGTATACAAATGTGCCCAATATATACCAAACCTAAAGGTGAGGAAAGAATTTATTTCTAGCATTTTATAATCTTTTAAGTCAACATAACTTTCTTTACCATTTAGTCAACTTGGTTTTACAAGGCAAAGGCAAGTAATAAAATTAGATTTCTGCTGGAGTGAGATGGCTTCCCTAATTGCAAATGTAAATGTTGCCAGGTGTTCAGCTCCCTTTGTTCTAATAAATAAATAATTAGAAAACATGATTAATATGAAGCCATGCTGGCTAGCTGTGCACAGAGTTCAATGTGGAGAATTGATTTGGAGGGCAGAATGTGTGCTTGATGGGATGGTTTCAACTCACCTGGCAAAAGAGCATCACATGCCCTTTCAGGGTATGAGTGCCCAGTGTAGGGCCAGAACAAAATTGTAAACTGGAGAAAAGCAAAGCCCTCCCTCCCCCACCATCAGCTGGTGCAGGTAGGAGTTAGATGAAACATTATTTGAAACTAGGATACTTTTCTTTAGTTGTGTCCTGAGTCACATCATATTTTGTACCCAAACATGTCACTCTAACATATGTGGAATTTGGCAAGTGAAATAGTTTTTCTTATCTTCCATTTCATCAGTTTTCTAATGACTATAATAACACCTGTCTCAGTTGTAAATATTAAATGAGTTTGTGTGCGTGAAGATGCCTAGAACAGAAGCCCTTCCCAAGTGGTAGCCTTTATTTTTTTTATTTGCGAAATAGGAAATCATGTTCAGTAAACAATACGTCTTATATTCCCTTATTGGAAAAGTATAATGCTCATCAGCGTATTAAATTCTCTTAAAATCCCTGCAGTAATGAAACTTACATAATCTTACCCAATTATGTACTTATTCAACCATAAGAATTTAAACATTCACTTTTGTAAATATTTTTTTTTGGAAATACAGTCCTGTCTTAAGAAGGGTTGTAGTAAGATACTATTCCTGTATATATACAAGTGTAATATTATCAAAAATGTGATAGGAGCATCTTTCCCTTTCTGTAAATCTAGAAATTTGGGGAAACAAGTCAAGATTATTAGAGAACTAAAGAAATTAGGAGTCTAGAACTCACATAAGTTTGGACACTTGTGTTCTGAATCATCAATTCAAGGCATCTGCTTTTCTTGGACTGTGACTTTTTGGAGTGAGGAGATATTTTCAAATTGAGATCCACAGTGGTACAGGATTGTGTCAGTTGAGCAGTTTGTTCATTGGAACATCTCTGCTCTGGCTTTTGTGTGGAAATCTCCTGCCTCCATGGGCAAAAGCCTAGGTTGACTTGACACAGGGTGAGAAATCACGTGAAGAGAGGCCCCAGCAATCTCGAACATCCCAGACATTTTGGCACAGGATTTGCGAGCAAATTTCATCCCTGTAGAGACAATCCAGACCAGAACCCCATAGTAACCCAACCAAATCATGAGAAATAATAAGTGGTAGTTGTTTTAAATCATAGAGCTCTGTGGTGGTTTTCATTTTTTAATATAAAAATCATGCCCTTTACTTAAAATACTGTACATATTTAATGTATACAACTTGATGAGTTTGTGTATAGGCAAATATCTTCTTTATTATCACTGCAGTCAAGGTCACAGACAGAACAAACATCTTCCAAAGTTTCCTTGTGTTCCCTTTCTCATCTTTTGGTGAGAAGAAAACTTACATGATAGCTACCCGCATATCTCATTTTTAAAGGCAGTATACGTGTGTACATAGGCACTATGATTTATAGCAAATTTCTAGAATTATTTCCCTTACACAACTGAAATTCTGAAACTTTACGTCCATTAAACATTGTCCCCACTTCCCAGAAACCACCATCTTACTCTGCTTGCTTTGTTGAGGTTGTTGTTTGGTTTTTGTTCTGTTTCATTTTTCTATTGTAGGAGTTCCTTATATATTTTAGAAATTAACTCCTTATCAGGCAAATGGCTTGCAAACATTTTCTCCCATTCCATAGGTTTCCTTTTAATTTTTTGACTGTTTCCTTTTCTGCTTAGAAACATTTCTGTTTAATGTAGTCCCACTTGCCAGTTTTTGATTTTGTTACCTGTGCTTTTATTGTCATACCCAATAAATCATTGCCAGTATGTTTTTATACACTACCAACAGCTATCTGGAAAGAATAGTAAGAAAATAATCCCATTTACAATACTATTAAAAAGAACAAAATACTTAGGAATATATAAACTAAGGAGGTAAGAGACTTGTATAAATATACTAAAAACTGCAAGATGTTGATAAAATAAATTAAATAAGGTACAAAGACAGTGGGTTATTAATTTACCATACAATGTTTCAAAGACTTCTCTCTGTCTCACCCCTCTTTTGCCATTAAAAAATATATGAATTAGGGCGGCGCCTGTGGCTCAGTGAGTAGGGCGCCGGCCCCATATGCCGAGGGTGGCGGGTTCAAACCCAGCCCCGGCCAAACTGCAACCAAAAAATAGCCGGGTGTTGTGGCGGGTGCCTGTAGTCCCAGCTGCTCAGGAGGCTGAGGCAAGAGAATCGCTTAAGCCCAGGAGTTGGAGGTTGCTGTGAGCCGTGTGACGCCACGGCACTCTACCCGAGGGCGGTACAGTGAGACTCTGTCTCTACAAAAAAATAAAAATAAAAAAAAATAAAAAATATATGAATTAGGCAAAACAAAGGCAAGCAATTTGTGTAAATTATTCTGAACATTCCCAGGTAGGTTGAAATAGACAAACAAAATTCTTGTGATTTCTCAAGAACAGGAAATTTGAGCTGCCATCTTCAAGACCTCTGCTGAGCCATTTATGAGAGTGGTACCTGGGCAAGGAAAATGTTGCAAAGATTTCCTATGATTTTTAAGTTGCCTTTTTCTTGATTTAGTGATTGCTTGGTTTCTGTGAACTTGTGGCTATTTTCTAGATTTCTGAACAAGGTTGATTTTACTTTTGCATTTTTAGTATATCTGTAAAGATATGAGCCCTTCCCACCATTTTTTGTTGCAGTTTTTAACCGGGGCTGGGGATTGAATCCACCACCTCTGGCATATGGGGTCTGCGCCCTACGCCTTGAGCCACAGGCACCATTTTTTGAGCTTGTTATGCCCCATATTGACTTTTTTTTAAAACACAGATTTGATCAAA
Source organism: Nycticebus coucang (assembly GCF_027406575.1). Lineage (NCBI taxonomy): Eukaryota > Metazoa > Chordata > Mammalia > Primates > Lorisidae > Nycticebus > Nycticebus coucang. The sequence continues at coordinate 161,880,740 of NC_069781.1, forward strand.
ATGCCTAGGTCATATGATATTCTAGTCTTTAAAGTTTGCGAATAGCTGAAAAATAAACATTTAGAATATAAGTATTTATTATATTCTCATAAATGTAATTTACATTTGTTGTAGGTTATTTATACTTTTCCCAATAACTCTGTAGACAGATCTTTTATTTGCCTTTTTGCAATGATAAAACAGACAAAATAATTTTAAGTGATCTACCCAACCATAAAAATAACCATGTGCAAGGCGGTAGTCTAAATGTTTACATGGGCTAAGTCATTTAATATGTCATAAATTTTTTTGAGACAGATGTAATTATTCTTTCTGTTTGGCTCATAGAGAAATTGAAGCTTAGACAAGTTAAAAAAGTTAAAAGGCTTATGGGAGGTTATTAGGGTAGCAAATGACTGAGCCAAGATTTAACCACAGGCAATGTGACTATCGATTATAAGTTTAGAAACCTAATGCAGAATATATACTAGTCAAGATCAAGCAATCTTACTTAACCAAAGGAAATAGCCATAAATGGACAGCGATTGGACATATTTTCATTTTGTTGAGTTTTTATACAGATGAAAAATCTACACTAAGTTGAGATAAATATAATGCCTTTCAAAGTATCCAAATCCTTTGAGGATTAAAAGGAGGTTTGAAGTGAGCGTCGTAAACAGCAGCATTCAACGAAATTGAAATGCTTATGCCCTTCTTTCTGTCTCTTTGGGTCAAGATGATCAAGGTTATTTCTATTTTTTCCTCTTTTATATTTTAAAAGAATTGAGAGGCTTATGGCTCCTTGCTATGCGGCTCTCAAGATGAGAGTTTATGAAAGTGCCATTTGCAGATCTCTGGATCCTGAGTTAGAAAATCCCCCATTTAACTTAATGCCAGAGATTATGCCTAGTTTTGATGCTAGACACCTGGTATGATTGATACCTGGAAGTACAGGTGTCACTGTGGTGTATATAAGGTGCCAGTAGTCCTGAGCAATGTCATCATACTGCTTATGTGTTCACAACACTTGGAGATAAGTATGTTATATGTGACATGATGAAGTTTTTAAAAAAAGCCTTTAGATACAAAGCTCCATCTGATCATTTATTTCCTGCCAGTCCTATGTTTTCCCAAATGAACAAAATGTGAACTGTTAACTCAACAGAGAGGGTTTATATTTAGCCTTTTATTTGCCAGCCAAATAATATCGTTCCCTGAATATAACAATAATAATAACATTAGTAATAATAATATTCTAATATCAGTAATTTTAATGGTAAAATCATAATCAAGCATTATATTATGCATCCCATATGAAATATGTTTTTAAATCTCCCAACAACTTTTTAAGTTGCTATTGATATACCTATTTTATCCATGGGAACACTATATCTAATAATTCCATTATCCAGCATATACAGCTAGTAGAGATATTTATCAAGGAAAATCAGGTTGAAGTAGTCTTGTTGGGACCATGCTATGCCATACCCTATCAATGAGCTATATTCTTTCATTTCCTAGTGTTAACAAAATAATATTTCTCTGCTGGTTAATCACCCTTTTCATCTCCCTTCACCTCTCATTATCACTACCAAGTTAACACTACCTGCAATAGGCTTCTCACTCACCGTAAGAATGTGCTACCTATTCCTTTTACCTTTTAACTCTTCCGAGCTTCCCTGCAAGAAATGCATTTCTTTTTTTTCCTTTATCTGCTATTCATTTTCTTTATTTATTTTTATTTTTTATTAGTATTAGATCATAGCTGTGTACAGTAATACGATCATGGGGCACCATACACGGGTTTTATAAACAGTTCGATACATTTTCATCACACTGGTTAACATAGCATTCCTGGCATTTTCTTAGTTATTATGTTGAGATAAACATATTCTGCATTCACTAAGTTTCACACGTTCCCTTGTAAGATACACCGCAGGTATAATCCCACCAATCACCCTCATTTGTTGAGGGCAGGGACTGAGTCACCCTTGTAAATTCTAGCATTACAGGTTGCGGCTTAACACATATATTTTGTGAATAAATTCCTACTGTGGAGTTGTGACAGCAATATTGTGTGGATTTCACACAATAAATCCTTGCCAATAGCCACATAGTTAACACACTCATTTCTAATTCTCATAAAATGTGTCTTCACAGATTTATTTTTTAAACTATTTTCACTACTATTCTTACTACTACTACAACTACTACTATTATTGGTGCTTTACAAATGAGAGAGTATAATCTCAAAGAGGTTAAGTAACTAATTCTCACTCACGGTGCTCATAATTGACAAAGTGAAGAGAAATTTAGACCCTGTAATGTCTGCTATTGAAGAAGCTTTTGAATTTGTCATATTAATGTCAAGTGGTTTAGCCATGATGCTCTTTAATATTGCTTGGGCTGCTTCTGTTGCTATCTATATTCTTTTAGCCCTAAATTGGTGCTATTTCCAGAGAAAAGAGAAAAACTCTACTGTTTCAAGAGCTCTTGTGAAGACAGTCTATTCTTTTATCTCCTTCTGGGGTTCCCTGTATTTGCATAATTGTTTTGACTCTGCAGCCAGGATTGAATTTCTCTTGTCCTAAAGTTCAAGGACAGGGGCAGATGCCCATGTGCACACTCCATTCAGGAGTTGTCCATGGTCACCTCATTTCTTGGGGGGACTTTTGTTGTGCTCATCTGTTCAGGAAGACTCCCTTCACAAAGACTCATTTGCTGGTTAATTACATTCTCAGATCTTGTCAGAGTCCTGGTACACCTGTTCTTCACTTCACCATCTCTTTCAATCTGTCTAGAAATACCCAACTTTGATTATGTGGAAATTTTCTGTAACTGTAATGTGTGCCTGGAAAGCACCTGAAAATTTCTTTGGTGACCGTTTTCATGTGAAAAAGAAGGTATTTTACGGCTTATGTGTATGGACAAGGAAAAAAAAGAATCCTGTTGTCTCCATATGTAATCCATTCCAGGAGACAGGATTTGATTCACCTGACGTTTGGTGAACTCAAACAGATATGAGTTCCACTGTTAAACTTTCAACAGAATTTTTAAGCTACTGGTCTATTATATTTCTATTTTCCAAGCAATTATTTATTACTGCTAGAAAATTAAGGGGAGAAAACAGAAATAAGCTTATTTCTGAACAAATAATATGGGAAAAATGGAGAAAATCATCATAAACTGATCAACAATGTCTTCAGAATATTCACCTATAAATCAAAATTTATTCCAAAAATGTAATTATCACCTATGTCATGACTTCTCTTGACTTTTGTATAAACTTTTCTAATATCACTTACTAATTCCATTTGTATTTTAAGCATTCATGTGAGTGGCCTCTCTTCCTCTGTTTCTCCTCAGCTAGGCAAGTACCCCTGTTAGGGAAAACCTATATTATTCTCTAGTATAAACTTGAAAAATCATTCCATGACTCCTCCTATGACAGGATATGGTAGAAAGTGGTAGGCAATAGATGTTTTAGAAACAATGAATATTAAATTACCAAGTATTAGGTATATATTAAATATTATTTCATCCATTCATTCATTAAGATATCTTGAGTATCTATTTGCATAGGGTTCTATGCTGAATGTTAATATGGAGGTTACAGCAATACAATAAAATCACTAAGGCCTATCAGTCCCTTTATATTACTGTCATTTAAGTTTCTTATTATTTACTCATGTCCAGTTATGGAAACCTATCCTTACCTGTAAATAAATATTGCTTTCAAATTACAATCAACTGGTGGCAATGAAAAGAATGGGTGGAATAATGTTTCTGAGAGGATTGTCATACTACTTGGCAAATATCCCATGAATCTTCATGAGGTGAGTCATAGATGTATTAACTTAGGGAAGGTGAATGTTTTATGTGTACTATCTGAGGAATACTTGCAAAATAAAATAATTGTGAAACTTTTGTGTTCTTCCAATCTTTTACAAAAGAAGGTCAATATATTCATCGAATCATAAAATCCTAGGATTAGAAGGGACATTGGAAAGCAATGAGTGCAAATATTCCCTGGTATTGCATCCCTACCATGCCATATTCTAATTCTCCAATGACAGTCAAAACCCACTGACTTGTAATTCAGCCTATTCCACTTGTGTCAGCTTGTTTGAGAAACTTTTAGTTTCTTCTTCTTCTTTTCTTTTCTTTTCTCTTTCCTTTATTTATTTATTATTATTTTTTTTTTTGCCAGTCCTAATCATTGAGATAATGTTTATGAACACAATATAGATATTGCATAAGACTTTAGGCATCCTGGTCATCCTAGAAGCTCCAAGATTAAATTTCTCCCCCAAATAACTTTTGCTATATTTTACTTAAATTCTTTTAGGAAGAAAATATATTTTTTTTTTTGGCAACCAAGATATTGCATTGTTTGTCCTCCTCTGCAGTTTACTAAAATAATTTAATCATCAATGGGAACTCCATGTCCAATTTCATATAAACCATATTACTTATAAGGTGACTATCTAAAGTCATGAAAGTAATAGTTGTTATAACTCTAACACAAACTTTTATTTTCAGCCAAGAGGTAATGCATTTTATTTCCCTTTTGGCACATGGCTCTATCTTATTCTTTCAGAGTCTCTAATTAGGCCATCTGTTTCAAAATTAGTCAACCATAGGGAATGGATTTAGTTTTGTTTGTGTTTGCTTGTCTGTTTTATTTTCATCAATGACATTTTCAATATGGCTTCCTGGTTGTGGTAACCTATGATCATTTATTTCATTTCCAAATGAAAAGAAAGAACTTTTTCAATTACTATTATCCTCTGCAGAAATTAAGAGGAATGTGGGTGTTGGTATTTTTATTCAATGATACAAAAGTAAGTTTCTATGGAAAGAAGAAGAAAATAGACTAGAGACCTCACACATACTATGGAGTAGGTAGGTAAGAGAGAACACAGTCAATCTTGGTAATTTTTTGAGAGGACTACTTCTTTGACTTCTTTAAAAATAATGTGATCCTTCTTCCTATTTAAATAGTATAAAGTTAAAGAGTTATTTAATATTGCTACATACAGGTGGCCATAAAGTTCATGCACAATATAAACTATTTATATATGTACTTATATGTGTTGAAATATATATATATATATATTTTTTTTTTTCCATACATACTCCTGTGGCTCAAGAGACCTGAGTGTCACATCCACTTCACAGTAACTACGTGGCCTTGGTCAAGTCACTTCAACTCTTGGATCCTCAATTTCTTTATAAAGAGTGAGAACAGGTGCTTGAATTTGCTTGAATTTTCTCTGAGTTCTCCTGTTTACCTTTGTATACCCTCACTATTTTTAGGATTACTTTAATAACCATATAAGATTAAATTAAAATGATGGATGACAGATGTAAACTTAAGACATGAAGCTATAAGAATTCTGGAGGAAAATGTTGGAAAACTGTTATAGATACCAGCCTAGAAGAACAATTTAAAAAATACCCTCAAAATCAATACTAGCGACAACAAAAATTAACAAATAACTTGACCATTTTAAAAACTTTCTGTACATAAAGGAGACAATCAACAGAGTGAATAGATAACTTGCAGAATAAGAGAAATATTTGTATGCTATACATCTGATAAAGGGCTGATAATCAGAATCTATAAATAATCTAAACAAATCAGCAAGAAAATACAGAAATCAACAACCCCATAAAATGTGGGCAAAAGATATGAATAGAAGCTTTTCAAAAGAATACAGCTTAATGGCCAATAAACATTTAAAAAAGTGTTCATCATTAATCATCACAGAAACAAAAATCCAAACCGCAATGAGATTATCACCTAACTCCAGTGATTAGGGCATTGAGTGGTGTTTATCAAAATGCCAGAAACAAAAACAGATGCTGGCATGTATGCAGAGAGAAAGGAACACCTCTGCTTCTGGTGGGACTGTACAACTAGTACAAACTAGTACAAAACAGTATGGCAATACTCCAAAGAACTAACAGAAGACCTACCATTTCACCCAGAAATAAAATACAAGGTACTATTTACCAAAAAGAAAAAAATTCTTCTATCAAAAAGACACATGTCCTCGAACATTTATTGCAGCACAATTCACAACCACAAAGATGTGGAAATAACCTAAGTGACCATTAATACAAAAGTGGATTAATAAAATGTGGTTTTGTGTATACCATGGAGTACTATTCAGTCATAATGATGAACCTAATACCTTTTGTAGCAACCTGGATGTAAAGGGTGACAATTCTTCTAAGTGAAGTATCACAAGAATGGGGAAACGAACTCCACAGGGACTCACTATTAAATTGGAGCTAATTAATCAACACTCATGTGCACGTATGGAAGTAAAACTCAACAGAAACCAAGCAGGTGGGATGGGGAAGGAGAGAATTGGTAAATATACGATTTTACCTGTAAGGTAAAATGCACTCTCTCTTGGTGATGGGCACACTTACGACTTTGACTCAAACTGCACAAAAGCAGACCATGTAACCGAAATATTTGTACACCTGTGATGTTCAAAATTTAAAAAAAAAATGAGTAGAAGAAAAATAAGCAGTTAGACATGGATCATTAATTGATTAAATTGAATAATCACTAATTAAATAAAAAGGTAATCATGGAATTTTATCTGTTAAAAGACAGTTTATTTTATCTTACTTTTGTCAAAGGAAAGAATAAGCTATCCTACCCTCACTTAAATAGTATTAAAAATGTAGCCATTAGTTTTTATAAAAGTGGCCATTAGATTTAGTTTTGGAGTCTTATCAAATGAAAGCCTAGAGCTATGATTATTTGCATTTTCTATGAGTATGTCTTCTATCTTATTTTTTTTTTCCTCAGACAATGACTATCACAAAATCTGGCTGGTGGAAGAACTTTCTCTATTCATTGTAATACCTGGACTGTCACTTGCTTTAAGGCTTGAGCTGGTCTGAATGAATACTCTTGTCTTTGCAAATGATATTAATTTCAAAGTTTAAAAAGTATTTTCAGTTGTAAGCTCTTTATATAAATAGAATGAGAAAATAAATTTTGTTTCCTATTTCCAAAAAGAATGTGCTTCTCTATTCTCTGACCCCCTAAGCCTTGTTATGCTATAAGGAAAAGAAAGATATAAAATGTCAGAGAACTTGCACTGGATGTTATTAGGCTAATGTAATAATAAAATACTTTATGATACTTTAGAGAGAATGGTGGTATATATACAATTCTATGCATTTGTCAGACATGAAGAATGGTATGCTGCAAAAAGTGAATTTTACTATATGGAAATTATACCTTAATAACCTATCTTTAAATATAAAGTTAAAGGGGGAAAGAAAAGAATGGAGGTAGTAGTGAGTGGCACCAAGTATCTGTGTAGAACAGTGAATTTGATCTGGTTAATTTGAGTGGTGCCCAGTTATCCTCCCACTGACATCTTCTTTGACTACATTTATTTTTGGAGTTACCGAGGCAGGTGGCTTGGCTCAGATGTCGTCTGACAATGCTTTAGCTCCACCAGGGTTTTCTGCTCCAGGGCTTCTTTGGTCCTGGAGTTTAGGACACATGCAGGCTCTCAATTAGCACTGGAACACTCACTAACCTGGAAACACAGGAAATCAAACAACCCATGCAGCAATCCTGGACCAAAGGGGGCTGAAAACTATTAAATAAATGCATGTAACTTGTACCTCTCAGAAGGCATTGTTTTTTTTTTCCTTTTTTTTCTTTTAATTTTTTATTATTATAGGCACATAATAGTTGCATATATATTTATACGGTATGTGATATTTTGATGCAAGCATACAATCATCAAATCTGGGTAACTGGGTTATCTATCACCTTTGTGTTAAGAACATTATAATTTCTTGTGTTAAGAACATCATAATTCCACTCTTTTAGTTACTTTAAAGTGTACCATAACTTGTTGTTGACCATGGCCACTTTGTTTTGCTATTAAATATTGTTCATTCTACTAACTCTATTTTGTATGCATTAACCATCCCCACTTTATCCTCTCCTTCCTGCTACCCTTTCCATCCTCTGGTAACCATCATTCTACTCTTTGTTTCCATGAGATCTGTAGTTTTAATATTTAGCTCCTTTCTCATGCACTAGAGGAATCAATATTGTTAAAATGCACATACTAACCAAAGCCTTTTACAAGGTCAATGAAATTCCTATCAAAATACCAGTGGCACTCACTTTCCAACACAAATAGAAAACTATAATCTAGAATTTATATGGAACCACAAAAAACGCAGGATGGCCAAAGTCATCTTGAGCAAAAAGGACAGAACTGGAGGAATTACTTCACCGTACTTCAAATTATACTGCAGACCTATAGTAACTAAAACAGCATTGTACTAGTTTAAGAACAGCCCGACCAATGGAATATCATAGTTAACCCAGAAATAGATGTGTAGGTAAACTCATTTTGACAAAGGTGCCAAGAATACACGTTGGAGAAAGGACAATTTCATTAATAAATAGTTCTGGAAAATCTGGATGTACATATGCCAAAGAATGAAACTAGGTAACTATCTCTCATCGTAAAAAACATCAAATCAAAATAGATTTAAAGATTTACATATAAGACCCCAAACTATCAAATTACTAAGAGAATGATTTTGAAGAGTTGAGAAACATTTGCATTGTTTCTCAAAAGGCTGCCGGGGAATGTGATCCCCAATTGCCCATGATCACCCCCAAACAGCTCTATCATCCTCCTTTATAACTGTTCTTCTCTCCTCCTTCCTCCCACCATCCAGTCCCCCCACTCTCTTTCCCTGTCATAGGTTCCTAAATCAACCCAACCATGTTTGTAAAGGCCTTGGCTCAGGTTCTGCTTCCTAAGGAATAATCCAGTCTAGGGTGGAAAGTGGAGAAAACCAACATGCAATGAAAACTCCTCATATTATTTTTGAAATATATATATATATATATATATATATATATATATATATATAATCAATTTCCAGAGTATCATGAGGCAATACTTTTATTCCTATTTATCAAATGTAGCAGTTGAAACTTAAAGTGGATAATACATTTGAAGGGCCACAATTAAGTGATATATCCTTATGCTTTTGAGAAGTAAACCTTTGACTTGGCCATCAGTTTACTCTTAATCTGGCAATTATACCTCTTTCTTAAAATCAAAAAACATATAATTCTGATGGATGTGTTACTTAGTTCAATGTAAGCATTTTACATTGTATATCATATCAGTATACTGAAACCCATAAATGCATCAATGTACACAGTTATGATTTAATAAAAACAAACAATAAAAAATAAAATAAAAATGTATTCATAGTAATTAGTGATTTCAAAAACTACATTAAGATGAATTGCTTCCTTCCCCACCACCAAAAAATGTAATGTCTACTAATACAACCACCTCACAATTTATGCAGCATGTACAATTGTCTCACCGTTTAATATACAGATGGGAATAGTTTATTTATTTATTTATTTATTTATTTTTATTTTATTTTTGGCCGGGGCTGGGTTTGAACCCGCCACCTCTGGCATATGGGACCGGCGCCCTACTCCTTGAGCCACAGGAGCCGCCTGGTTTATTTATTTTTTTTGAGACATAGTCTCACTTTGTCGCCCTTGGTAGAGTTCCATGGAATTATAGCTCACAGAAACCTCCAAATCTTGGGCTCAAGCAATTCTCTTGCCTCAGCCTCCCAAGTGGTGGGACTACAGGTGCTGGCCACAGCACTCAGCTATTTTTTAGAGACAGGGTCTTGTTCCTGCTCAGGCTGGTATGGAACCTGTAAACACAGGCAATCCACCCCCGCTTGGCCTCCCAAGTGCTGGGATTACAGGTGTGAGCCACTGAGCCCAGCCAATGGGAATAGTTTATATGTTATTAGTCCTAATATCCCTGACGCCTTATCTTAATGTGTATTATTATATGTATTCTTTGTCAGAATCTTACCACTTACCACTGGGCAATATGCAATATGTCAGCAGACAGCATAGTAACATCCTTTAAAAATCCCAATTACTATAAAAGGTATACCAGGATTGAAGGAAGTTAAGTACTCCATTGAGGGTTTGCTAATAAGTTGCAGAATGAGGAATCAGTGCCAAGTGTATTTGACCCAAAATCTGTTCTCTTTCCAAGCTCTGAAAATTTATTAAACTTACATCAACTATGGCAACATTTAATGCTGTCAGGAAAGCTATCTTCAATATAGATAAGTGTGTGTATATACACACACTTTTTTATACTATAAAATACTGTAATATTATAAAAGGTAAAAACTTGTGATAACAAGTTAATATTTCAGATTTTTGGTATCTCAAATTTAGGCCATTATTTTTATTTCAAAATCATTTTATTTCTTGTTTGTTCATTAAAATTCTAAGATGAAACTACTTGTGATACAAATAAAAACCCTCATGATAGCCAAAAATAGAGCCCATAAAAAGAATAATGAAAGCTAGGGTTTCTTATTCCTTACTCACCAAGTGGGTCACTTAATAGCCTCCTCTACCCTCTCTAGCACTTTGAGGACTTCAAATAACTTTCAAGTAATAATTTAAATGTCATAACAATATTGTGTTTTAGGCAATGTGGGGATTATTATTTCCATTTTACAGGTGAGTAAAAGGATATTCACATAAGATTGGAGATTACTCAAGGAATATAGACATAGTAAGGCCTTACAATTTATTCAGTCTATTCCAAATTGCATAGGTATAAATTATCTTCATATGTTAAAAATTAGAAACAGGTCAATTAGCATAGTACCATTTACTGACATAACTTTGGCTGGATTTTTGAATATATGGCGAATTATTTTATTTCTAATGCAATTTAACTGGAAGAGATTGATGGATTCTCACCAGTGTACAGTGTACTCATGGGTAAGGGAAAGATGTCATAATTTTGGATGCTGATGAGAATTTTAAAAATGCAAATATGCAAAATTCTATGGAAAAATGGCTGATGTGTAGAATTCACAAACCTCTCATCAAATGGGCTGAACAAGAGCAATTGCATTCAAAGTCAAATATGCAAAAAAAAAAGCAATGGTTACATGAAGGTAAGTTCTAGTAGTAGAAGAAAGGGGACAGATTCTAACTTTCTGTTATTAAAAAATAAAAATAAAAGCCAGGTAGATGGATTTCAATTACAGAAATATCATCCTAACCACCAGGACCATCATCAGATACGTATTTTGAATTTAGTTAAATAAGTGAACGTGGTGTATATATGACACTTTAATGCCCATAGTCACCAACACATTAACTTTTTATTGCATATATTTTGTACCACCTAGGTCTTAGACTCATTGATGCTGTTATCATCATCAAGCTACAGTAAGACAATAGAGGTTAAGAATGGACATGGGATATTTCAAGCTATTTCAGTTTCTATTCAATTAGCAATAATTGTGCCTTGCATAATCCTCGTTGGCTATGATACTACCACTGTGCAAACTTATTCAGTTTCTAAGAGGCAAACCATGACTTAAAACTATGGTCTTAACACACAGAACTAAAGAATTCAGCTATAAACAAAATCACTAGCCCCCTAATCTTGAAAGCTGGGGCTCCATGATCCAGGTGGATAGTGAATTATTCAATTAATTGAGCAGTTGCATTTTACTATCTTACATGAAAATACCACATGTTGCACCTGAGATAATGACCAATTCCAGACCCATCTCCCTCACTTTCATCATGTGAAACTTAGTGAATGCAGAATATGATTGTCTTAACACAATAACTAAGAAAATGCCAGGAAGGCTATGTTAACCAGTGTGATGAAAATGTGTCGAACTGTTTATAAAACCAGTGTATGGTGCCCCATGATCATATTACTATACACAGCTATGATCTAATTACTAATAAAAAATAAATAAAATAAAAAAACATGAAATTGTATAGATGGCATTACTAAAATATTTCTGTACTTGTCAAGATTTCTTTAGAATTTAATATGACAGAAGTTCTGGAGTAGAGATTTAATATCTACAGTCTAGTATACCTGGGCAAAGCAATTGCTCTAAATATGACATGTTTTCAAATAGTGGAGTAAAGAAATTTCTTTGGTTATCCATAAAGTCTCTGAACTGAGTAAGCAGAGTGAGAAATTAAAACTTGGGATATTTAGCCTGTTTTTATATAATATTCATTAAGATTTTAAATGCCCATGATAGATTTCTTTGTTAGCATTTTTCATTATCTTTTCTTAATGGTCATTCTTCATTCAACATTCAATCTATGTGACAGCACTTGCAGCTAAGGTAATTTGAATTAAATTTTCAAGCAAAATCTTTTTGTATATGTGTTTTTGAATTGCTATCAACTTGTTTCATTATGATCAAGATATTTTCCATCCACTCCATTCCTTTATCCACTAATTTAGTGAGTTTATCAAAAAAGCAATCAAATTTGTCTGGCATAACGCCTCCTTCATAAATTTAGCATGGCCCCAGGGAATGTAATCTTCTATTTATTAACAAAACAGGCAACAGAAGCACATCGTTTTTTTTTTTTTCCTGTTCCATCCCCTTCGGCTCACCACCCCCACATTTCTCCAGGGGACAGTTGCAGAGACTGATTCCTGGTTTGAAAGAGGAATCCAGTCTGTTCTATAAAGGGGAAGGGCCTGCAGGCAAGGGGTGAGTAGTTCCTTTAAGCTAACTGAGAAATCTCAATTTTTGAAATTCAATGGATTTATAAGGGAACATATCCCTGAGGTGAAATCAAGGGCTTTGAAGTGTCAGGGATGTGGCATTTGAAATTGTGCAAGCTGGTCAGAGCCAAAGCTCACAGTCAGAGCCACAGCTCACAGTCAGCCTTGTTGGAACTCTAGGAGACCAGAAAGGTCCTGCCATCTGTCACACATTTTATGTATTAACCTTTTAATTGGCTTCAATGTATTTTTTCCTTAGTCCTATTTAGCTCAATTTCCTTAAAGAGAAAAGGCATTTGGTTAAATGGATTTTTTTTTAATCCTCCTCTTTTCTTTCTTTCTTTTTAGGCTAAGGAAATACATAATTAAATACATGCAAACAAGTAAAATATCTTAAAACTCTTGTAAATGAAGTAAGTTTATTTGTAGGTTAAAAGAAATGGTCATGTAAAAAAGCCTGCAAAATTTAAGTACTATTTCTTTGATTTTACCCTATAGAGGGCTTATTTGTTTAAAATGCAGATGTTTTATGTTCTACTTACATGTCTTCTGATTGAGCAAGTTAAGAAATGGGAATATGCCTTTAAAAATATGGTGGGTTGGCTCAGTGCCTATAGCACAGTGGTTACAGTGCCAGCCACATACACCAAGGATGGTGGGTTCGAACCCGGCATGGCCAGCTGAAACAACAATGACAACTGCAACAAAAAAGAACCGAGCATTTGTGGTGGGCGCCTGTAGTCCCAGCTACTTGGGAAGCTGAGGCAAGAGAATCGCTTGAGCCCAAGAGTTTGAGGTTGCTGTGAACTGTGACACCACAGCACTCTACTGAGGGCGACATAGTGAGACTCTGTTTCAAAAAAAAAATATGGTGGGATATAGCTGATCGAAGTGACCCTACACCTACTTTTAGAATTTTAAATTTTAGAATTTTAGAATTTTAAAAAAATTCTAAAAAACTATAGAATCGGAAGTCATTATTATTAATAATTAATTTTAATTTTAGAATTACCAATTTTAGATATCGTCTACTGATTCTACTTAAACACACACACACTAACTTTGGAATTTCTTAAGTACTCCATAGAGGTGCTATATGGCTTGAATTTTTTTTTCTTCTGTAAATCACCTATATCATATTGGAGTCCTATAAGTGTAGAGGTAAGGTGTGGGGAGGGAAAATAGTCTATATCTTCTGATTAAATCTCAAGCTTTCAGTAGATATGTGTCTCCAGGCTGTGCTCTTCACAAATCTATCTCTACCTTGCTTTCTGCCATGATCACATAATTGTTAACATTTACAAGAAGTGTTGGAACACTCTCTTAAAGGTATTTCCCTCTTGAAAGTGATGCATAACATTTCTACTATTCTTCTTTGGGCCAGAGGCCAGTTATATGACCCCAAATTAATTTCAGTGGGAAAAACTAGTTATACAAAATTCCTCAGAGCCATAGAAGAATATTGGTAAGTAATTTGCTTCTGTGTCTAACATCCTAAAATAAACTAATACATGTATCTCTAAGATTTAGGTTAGTCTGTGAGTATGAAAGAAAACACAGAACAACTATAGAATCATGGAATATTGGCCTTGCAATACCCTTTAGAGGTAGTCTTGTCAGTGGTTAGAATTTTTTTTTTTTTTTATTGTTGGGGATTCATTGAGGGTACAATAAGCCAGGTTACACTGATTGCAATTGTCAGGCAAAGTCCCTCTTGCAATCATGTCTTGCCCCCATAAAGTGTGACACACACCAAGGCCAGTGGTTAGAATTTTAATAAATGTATTATATTCCTACACCTAGGAGCCTAAATGTGGAAAAATAATCTATTGATATACAATTAAAAAGCAAACAGAAAACAGAAAAGGAAAGATATTCAGATCTTTATATAGTAGGACATATTCTATACTTATTTAATGTTAGTAACTTGAAAAAGTTAAGTTAGATGACCTAATACAGGGTGGAGTGTAGGGGAATGAGGGAGCAAGGAGAGGGGAGGTGGGAGGGTGTTGTGGGGGTCACGGTGTATGACACACTTCTTGGGGGTAGGACACAATTATAAGAGGGAATTTATCTAACAAATACAATCAGTGTAACCTAAATTTTTGTACCCTCATTGAATCCCAAACAATAAGAAAAAAAAAGTTAAATATTGTATTTTAAATTTCAAATGTTTAGATTACCATGGAAAAGATGAAGACTTCATGTTCATATAACAAAAAGGCTTAATTTCCCCAATCTTCATATTTTGTTGTGCTCTATCCCCAGAAACTTCACTGGGTTTTCATCATGGAGAGTCTACACTTGTAGACACAATAAGCCTCCCAAAATTCAAAATAATATACTATAGTCTAAATATCCTTACCTGTTGAATGAGATAAAGTGAGTGTTTATGTAGACTAACTGCGATAATTTATGTGAATGGATGAGACAAGTAATGAATACTTTATAAGAATATAATAGCTATTAGGTTTCAAATAACTTGAGATAGTTGCCTTTTTTTTTTGTTTGTTTGTTTGTTTTTTAATTTTTCCCCTAGGCTATACCCAAATCCTGCTTTTCATCTCCACATGTGTACTTTTGGAGTAACTGTGGTATTTGCTTTATCTGACATTCAAAATTAATACAGCCTACTCAGATCATTCTTGCACCTTTCACATCTGGTGATCTTGAAAATGGAAGTTAAACTAATTTTTGGAACATTGGTTATAAGACTTTTATGTACAGTTAACGGTGGAAAACTTGGGTTATGTCTGAATGAGATAGTTTCAGAGGTGATGCCCTGAAGAAGGTTTTTACTGCTCTAATATTTAGGAAAAGTGGCTTACAAGTATTCATAGAAACATACATGAGTTTTGCAGTCTTCCTAATGGTATGAAATACTCTATTAAATTTTATTTTTCATAGTTAATTTTTATATCTGAGGTCTTTCCACCAAGTGTGCAGGAATTTCCCAGGGAATAAAAAGCATCTCACAACTCCACTGTATTGCTGTTTACCCAGCTCTATTATGATCTATATATTTTGCCACAACAGTATGATAAAGGTTAAATAGAGGCCACTGGGCTTGTCATAGATCACATATCAGAGGATTTAAATTCAGAAGAGTCTGTGTCTATAGGTAGCTGTAGAATCACTGAAAGCACAGCTATATTTGTTATTACATTATATTATATTTTGTTTGGGTGTATGGTATTTATAGCTGTATCTGGGGGAGCGTGCCTACATATGCCACACCACACTGAGGTCAACTGTGCTGAGTCATAGTGATAAGATGGGCATATGAAGAAAAAAAAAGGTAAAGAAAAGACAAGAAGAATCTTCAAGATGCATGCATGTTAGCTCATAATATGTGTAATTTTGATCAAACGTCTAGCTCTGCTTTGTAAATAGAATATTTCTTTCGAAAGAGTGTTAAAGTGGGTGTAGGTGTGTGCACCTAACTATCCTAATGCGCAAATATGTACACAGATCCATGTATTTAAATACATGTGATTGTAGGGTCACAAGTTGATACTGAAAACACATTTGCTAAAATTCAATATGCCTATTCATGATAAAATAAAACATAGCACACGGGAGAGGTTGGTTATAATGGAATAGTTTTGCATCCTGATTGCATTTTTGGACACCCAAATGTACATGTGAAAAAATGGCACATTGGGACAGCGCCTGTGGCTCAGTCGGTAAGGCGCTGGCCCCATATACCAAGGGTGATGGGTTCAAACCTGGCCCCGGCCAAACTGCAACCAAAAAATAGCTGGGCGTTGTGCCGGGTGCCTGTAGTCCCAGCTACTCGGGAGGCTGAGGCAAGAGAATTGCTTAAGCCCAGGAGTTGGAGGTTGCTGTGAGCTGTGTGAGGCCACGGCACTCTACCGAGGGCCATAAAGTGAGACTCTGTCTCTACAAAAAAAAAAAAAGAAAAGAAAAGAAGAAATGGCACATTATACGTGTACAGTATACCTATGCCAGCTATCTGCGTTTGATATTGTTCTACTGTAACACAGTGACCTCAGAGTGAAGGGTATGCAGAACTTCTCTGTACTAATTTTGCAACTTCTTATGAATCTATAATTATTTCAAAATAAAAAAGTTAAGAACTATATATGATGTAAATTCAGTGTATTCTATAATTCAAGATACTGAAGAACTGTGCTAAACCCTGAAGGAAAGAAAACAAACTTTAAGTTTTATTATCTCTTTTTTCTATATTTATATTTTAAGTATTTGTGTATTTTTTATCATTTTTTTCAGACATGGTAATTTTCTCCTCAAAAACTTTAGGTATATATGTACATCTAACTTCATTTAACCCCAAAATAATTTTTCAAGAATATTTCTCTGGAACTGAATATCAATTGACAATCTAGAGTAACCGAGAGAAAGAATGAAGCTACTGAAAGATGTATCATAACTCTTTCATTTGTATCCAGGCATATTTAGCAAACAGTAAGTCTGGTCGTGACATAGGGAACCAGCAGATAAAAGTCCCTAAATCACCCTAATGAAAAACTGATGAGAGAAGAGACACTTCTACACTGCTGGTGGGACTGCAAACTAATACAACCTCTGTGGAAAGAAGTATAAAGAATCTTCAGAGGGCTAAAAGCAGACCCTCCTTTTGATCCCCCAACACTATTTCTAGGTATCTACCCAGATGAAAAACAATCACTTTACCATAAGGACATTTGCACTGGAATGTTTATTGCAGCTCAGTTCACAATCCGTGAGAGGAGGAAGCAACCCAAGTGCCCATCGACTCATGAATGGACTAATAAACAATGGTATATGTATACCATGGAAGGCTATGCAGCCATAAAAAGATGGAGACTTTACACCTTTTGTATTAACTTGGATGGTGATGAAGTATGTTCATCCTAGTAAAGTATCACAGGAATGGAAAAGCAAATATACAATGTACTCAATATAATGGGAAACCAATAGATAAACAACTGCACACCCACAGAAGAGAAAACACAATTAAATTCAAGGTGGGGGCAGGAGAAGGAGAGGGGGGTTGGTGTGCTCTCACCTAATGTGCACAACGTGAGGGTATACAGAGCACCCCAGGGTGAAGGGCTCAACTACAACTTGAACTTTACCTTAGAAATGCAAACAATGTAACCTAATCATGTGTACCCTCCTATTGATCTAAAAACAACAACAGCAACAAAAACAAACAGATGTGGTGACAGAACAAGTCAAGACAATTTGGAGCTAAGACAGTGAAAGAGCAGGCCCCTTCTTGACCTAGCAGCTCATTATACCCAACTTATAAACAATTGGCACGATAAAAAATACTATCACAAACTCTTGAGAGCTCTTGGAAGGGCCTTGTAAAGTAGAGAAAGGGAAAAGCTCCTGTTGTAGGAGAACATAGGCCCTTTCTAAATTTAACGTGAATATTCCTCCCCTGCTTAGTCTATGATTCAGACTGCTTAAATATTGCAAGTACTAGCTGGATCTATCAGGTGTAGAACACAAATGTCTTAATGCTGTAATTGGGTAAATGAAGTGAAGGCTATGTTGATTAGTAGGATGTAAGCACTCCAATTTGTACAAATAATCAACACATTGAATCCCATAATGGCATAAATGTATTTATGATTTATGTGCAAAGGACTTAATAAAAAATAAAAAAGAAATAAATCAAGAAAATCACAGGAGCTCTTCTCAGAAACTAACCTCTATGCTGTTTGTGGAGCAATTTCCTGAATAAAACCTGGTTTCACTTTACTCTGCTTGATCTCAAATTCTTTCTCAGAGGAAGCCAAGGACTCACTTGGACCCGGAGTGATTCCCAGCCTCATTGGGAATTACTCTCCTCTGTCAGTAGTATTACTTTTCACTTTACAAATGTCCTAGGTTCAGGCCATGCTCAGATTCCTTTCTTTTTCTTTACTTACATTACATATTCGACAGATTCATATTCGACATATACTATCACATTGCATGATTGGACAAGTTATTTCTCCTGGGTAGGTTTTGCCAGTTCATGATTGCTGGGGCTGGGTGTGACCTGACTGGGTTTATATACTGAACATTCCAAAGTATTTTTGCATAATCCAATTGTGTATCCTTCTTCTAATATCCAAAGTTCTGTTATGTGAGTTTCTGTCTTTTCTATTTCCCAATCCAAATGCAAAATCATTTATGATTTAGGTATATTTTTATTTATTCTTCATTCTTTATCTTTTACCTTTTATCTTTTTATTCATCTTTTATCCTTGGATCTTTATCTTTTATCTCTCCTAAGGCATTTCCATGTTATTTTCCCCTTTCTTCTCTCCCCTTATCCTTTCTTCCTCCCCCCCCTTTGTTTAATTTTCATTCTATACAAAATATTTTTAAATCACCCCTACAAGTATTTCTACCTCTTCTCCTTCTCCTACTATTACTACTACTTAACTACTTTTAAGTAGTTTAGATACAAAGAAATCTAGAATGTATATAATTATTTTATCTTAAGAAATATATATTTTATTAAAAAATCATTAAATTTATATAGCTTTCCAGCCATAAACAAATTAAAAGTATTATTGTACATATTTGAATCTAAAACAATCAATTGCTGGTGGATGAAAACTCAATTCTCCATCTTTTGAAGCAGTGATATTAAAAACAGAGATTATTTTATCAATGTTTAAATACTGAGGCAATAACACAATAGTTAGTGCATAGAATGGCTGAATAAATATTTGTTGAATAAAACAATAAGAGCAGTAAATAATTAAAGATGTGTAGAATTAATTGATATTATCAGTTATGAGTAGTTATCTAGCCTTGCTGACCTAATGATGCAATGTTAGACATTAAGTCAGAGGGTAACCCTTACAATATTTACTAAGACATCAGATGTTTATGACTGGAAAATGTTCTGTATTTTATTAACCCTTTCTTATTGTTCATTTCTTCTCATTATTTTGACGTATTATGACATTATTTCTTTCTTCAGTCTACAGATGAGGAATCTAAAACTCAGAGGAGTTAAGAAAAGTTTTCAAGGATAAGAAACTACCCTGCACAAAGATGAGATTTCTATCTTCTAACTTGACTGTTCAGCTCTTTCAGATGAAGCATGATATGGGGTAGTTCAACTAAGTTTGAAGATACTTAAAATGGTAAGCATCTGTAGAAACAAGACCAAACAAATCAGTAAAGTTTGGTTTACACCAAATGCATTATGAGAAGATTGTCCTTGTATTTGAATTCTGAAAGAGCTCTCTGTCACCTGCTATTTTGCATGGATGAATGATTTCCAAACATTGCACTGTCTCATTCACATACACCACTTTTTGCAGGATGCCTGAGGTATTCAGCACCCTAATGACTTTAGACCAAATGAAAACCAGACATAATAACATCAGAAACAGATGTTTTCCTATAAGATCCTTTGATTAAATCAGAGAAAATGGCATTATCGTGCTTAAAAAAAAAATAAGTCAACTTACTTTTTGAAAGAAATCCCACTCTAATACCAAATTCTTTTTGTCATTTCCAATGGACTCTCTGGCACCAGTCACCTCTCCCTAATTGCATTGTGTTTATGTTTTTATCATGTTGCATAAATGATTTAATACCAGTTATTTTATGTTACTCTAATTATTAAAATTAGGTGGGCATCATGTAACACTATAATGTATTTTATGTATGTTGGTAGAAAGAAATGTTATAAAACAGCACTAAGGATATGTATATTTTTACATCATGTTTTTACATCTTCAAATGCTGTATTCTCAAAGGCAGCCACACAGATTTTCAAATAAATGCAATATAAAATTTCAGTGTCCTTTGTGGAGTTGTAGGCGCTACAGTGACGCAGATCATGGGGAACACTGGGGAAATAAAATCCACACAGACTGGTTTTTAACAGTCTTTCCAGAATTTACTCAAATCCCACAGAACATACACAAAAGAACAATTTTTTTTTTTTAACTCAAAAAATCACATGCATAGTAGTAGTCTTATGAACCAGTGAGCTTTTCTAGAAGTAACAAAGGGACCATTATCTTGCTGAGTTTAAATGCTATCAATGAAATCACTTCTACTTACACCACAGAAAAGAGAAAGAGGAAAAGAAAGAAAGGGCACTGGGGTCGGGAGGGTAGCTAGGGGAGGCCAGCTCTCCCAAAGGCAAACTCAGTGTCAAATATGTTTGTAATAATCTTTTGTGTGAGAGCTACAATCATCCGTCTATGCATACTTAAATAGTGAAGTTTTTACACATCGCAACTCAAAAATGAAAATTATATATATAATTCCTCTCATAGTTGTAAAAGTAAGGTATAGACATTATTTTGACTCTTCTAGTTTACTTTCTTTTTTTATTCCTTCTCAAACCATTTGTTCATTCATTTCAATATTTTTTAAATATCATTTATTAAATTATGTATTTATTTTATTTTTCTTCCAGCCTTATTCTGGTCCTTTATTGCCCCTCAAGAGCCCCGCCTGCATTCCAGGGGGGAAGGGAGAGGTCATTGCAGTCCCTACTGGGAAATCTTGGCTGAAGCCAACAGATAGGAAGACAAGGGCTGAACCAAATGGTGTTGGAGGAACCCACACCTCAAATTGGACCTACCCACTGCCAAGCCCTTGAGATCCCTGCGGGTACAATATCTGCAATTGGGCCCTGGAGCAGAGTGGCCAAAGGGTCAGCCAGGTGTCACAGTGGACGAAAATCCATGCACACACAGGATGTCAGTATCTCTGGGTAGGTGTGGTTTCACAGAACCAGGGTCAAACCAAGTCTTTCGCAAACAGGCTCAATGGACCAAACTCTGTGCTTTTAGAGAATAATCCAGCAAACAGAACCTATCACATCAGCCGGTGGTCAAAACTAAGCCCTTCTCTTTGGAGGAAGCTCATCAACAGACCTCAAGCAAGCCCCTTCCAGGGGAGCCAACCTGTGGAAGGTGAGAGCACAGCCACCTGGCCTGCCTCAGACGCTGATGGTGCGGAAGACGGTGAAGCCCGACAAAGCCGTGCTGACCAGGAGCCCGGGGCACTGTGGGTGCTAGTGCAGCTCTTTCAGGTCAGTCTCACCCTGGTGCACAAATAGCAGCTGCTGGGGAAATTATGTATTTATATCACTATTGTCTCATAGGTAATTATTTATTACTTTTGCTATTTATTGTATAGCCTTTTTTTTTTTTTTTTTTTTTTACAGTTCTACTTATTGGGAATGCTTCTCAGTTTGCTCCTGTATCCTAATAAATTCACTGCCCCCCCCTTTTTTTTTTGAGACAGAGTCTCACTATGTCACCCTCTACAGAGTGCTGTGGCATCACAGCTCACAACAACTACAAACTCTTGGGCTTAAGTGATTCTCTTACCTCAGCCTCCCAAGTACCTGGGACTACAGGTGCCCACCACAATGCCTGGCGCTCACACGCGCTCTCGCTCTCTCTCTCTCTTTCTATATACTACTATATATATATAGTAGTTGGCCCGGGCTGGATTCAAACCCGCCAGCTCCAGTGTTTGTGGCTGCCCTAGCCATTGAGCCCAGATGCCAAGCCAAATTCACCCTTTTTAAAAGCATTTTGTTTCCTGTTAATACAAGAAGATCCAGACTCATGCTCAGTTTGTATTCTCCCTGCCCAAACTTGCTGGCATCAATGTTTTCTGCAAGTAATATTTTTCTTTCTTTTATTAGAGAATGGTTTTTAGAAGCCATGATCTAAGTGTTTAGTATGCTCACTGCTATTTGGACAGCACTACTTCTAGACCTTTTAAGAAAACGGAATTATAGAAAGTATGTATGAACACAAATGTATACTTACATATATCAATATTTTTATATATAAATATTTATTCAAATAAATAAGAATTTATGCTGATATTTCTGACTCTAGTCTAGCACCCCATGATTTATTTTAGCAACTTCTTTACTTACTTGTAATATCTTTCTGTGACAGTGAGAAACTCAGCACTCAGTATATTTATATGGTATTCATTTATTTTTTAACACCAGGATAAATGTAAAATTATTTCATAAATGCCAAATATTACCCCCACGAAAGACACATCTCTAAGTTTATTAGTGTGTTTATGTCTACTGTTTTTGCTGTTAGCCTTATATATTTTGACAAAACATTTTTTGCCAAAGTAATTTAGATTAGCTCCTACTTCCTTACTTCTTATGGAAAATAGTATGGAGATACTTCAAAAAACTAAACCTAAGTAGACATACCATTTCATCCAGAAATCCCACTATTGAGTATTTAATACTCAATTTTCCCCAAAGGGGGAAAAAGTAATTTTATGAAAAAGACTTGCATTCAAATGTTTATTGCAGCACAGTCACTATAGCAAATATGTGGAATCATCCTGAGTACCCATCAATTAATGAGTAGATTAATAAAATGTGGTGTATATAACACCATGGAATACTACTCAGCCATTAAAAATTGATGAACCCTAATACCTTTTATAACAACCTGGATGGAAATGGCAACTATTCGAAGTGAAGTATCCATTGTAAGAATGGAAAAGCAAACACCACATGTACTCACTATTAAATTGGAACTAATTGGTCAACACTCATGTACACATATGGTAGTAAAATTCAATGAAAATCAAGCAGGTGGGAGCGGGGAATAAGGGATGGGCAAATTCACATTCATGAGTACAATGCACATTATCTGGGTGATGGGCACACTTAATAACTTTGACTCAAACTGGACAAAAGCAGTTCATGTAAACAAAACATTTGTACCCCAATAGTAATTCTTAAATAAAAATGCCATCTATTTTTAATACAATTAGATAATTTTTCACAATCTTGATTATTCCCTGGGTTACTCCAATGACCTGGTTGAACTTTTTTTCTTTAGCTCTATGAATGTGTTCTGGAAATGGGGGAGAGGACAATTTTCTACATAAATGAACACAGCATGTGAAGATTGATACAACCTTTACTCTTCTTTTCCAATTTTCTGTTTTCATTCTTTCTTTTCCTACCATTGCTGCACTTGCTAAGATTTCCAATGTGATGTTGAACAGAAGAGGTAAGAGAATTTTTTTGCCTTATCTCCATACTTAGAAGAAAAGATACTCCAGTCTCTCACCATTAAAGATATTAATTATAGAAGCCTTTTGTTGGGATTCTCATGTTTTAATATGGTCCATAGTCTTCTTTTCTTTAACATTGGACTTTTTTTTTTTTTAAGGGGCAATGGATACTAAGTGAAGTCAATATTTTTAAAATCTTTTCAAACGAGCACATCTTTCCTTCTTCTTGGCTTTGGTGAAGGGATTTGTGTTAATCTAACTCAGGAGCTAGACTAGGTTTGATGTTTTTGATGCACTGGGAGGTAGGAGAGGCCTGTGGGCTGATTGCTGTCTTTTGGGTCTTTTCTGACTCTACTAAGATCGCCTTTATTGGAAAAAAATGGCTGTAATATTTTCTAGCTTCTTCCAGTAAGATGTGAAGTCTGTATTTCTGTAACATGAATCTGGGATGGCTTTGCTACTTGCTCTGGTCAATAGAAATGGAACAGGATGATCTTGGGCCTCAAGAAAACTTATGATTCCCATTCTTTATGTTCACGGGAAACTAGGAACCACCACTATATACAGGAATCTAGGCTAGTCTGCTATATAATCCAAGGCATATTGTCTAGTTTCTCTGTCCCCTGACCAACAGGTAGCAAATTACCCATTAGCTGTCAGATACAAGAACAGAGCCTTCACACAAAGGCTGAAGGCAAATGCATAAGTGAATCTAGCCAAAACCACCACAGAAACTTCCCAATGAGCACAGAACAGATTGTCAATCACAGAATTGGTCACAGATATGGGGAGTAGATTCAGTAAACCCTTTCATTTTCTCGTCTCTTCCCTCTTTTCAACATAGAGAACTAGAAGGGATTTCCTCTTGCTATTGAATTACAAATCCCCTAATAGCTATTCCTCCCCCGTATATGACTCTTATCTCTCGATTTTTGAGAGAAGATTTTATAATATCGAGAATGCTAGTATTTTTCCACGGAGGCTGCTTTCAAGACAATTGATTCACTGTAGACAAATCTGTCTATAAAATTTTAAATTCAGACATAAGCAATGGGCCATTTGTCTGAGCCTGATGCCCTGAAGCAGTAGCAGCATTGATTTTAATGGGTGTGGAAAGCTGGAAATATGTGGATTAATGATCCAAGGAGCATCAGTTCAATATCACATAAGTATTATCCATATTATCATTTACTAGCCACAATGATTTCCATCCACTAATTCATGACTTTCCATTCTGTTCTTGCCTAACTTGATCTTAGGTTTTTGCAGATATTTATTCTAATAAAGTCTTAAGTAGTCTTTTAATATCTGAAATAATAAGTAAAAATAGGTAGTTACTAGGGTATCTGTTTTCAATGAATTTTCTCAATTTGTAGTTGACACTTCTTTGCACTGAATATTTAGAATCTTTTTTATTGCTTTTGTTTTACTTGGTAGAAACTCCTTAAGTAGAATGTATTTTGTTTTATGCACACAGCTATTAGTAACAGAGGTGTTAGCTCTCTAGTAGTTTATCAAGAAAATATGTGTTATAATATCTACCCAATCTCTGTTAGGAAAAACATGTTTCCTTTAAAAGTCCCACATCAGTGTCAGGGGAAAGCCCACAAGTCTGCAGCCTCAAGGTGACGTATGCCCCCCCCCCCCATTTTCCCAAGTGAGATCCGTTGACAAAATCCAAACTTCACAGAGCAAATCCCTTTGTTAAATGGATCTGTTCTTAGTCAAAAGGCCTCACACTTATGGCTCTAAGGCTGCAAATTCCCAGCCCTCTCTGGTTGCAGACAAAGTTACTGACCTTGGCACTGGTCACATCTCATTAAATTAAGTCCTCCAAAGCACATTCACTCCCCTAACACATGAAGAGGGATACAAATGTGTCCCACGTATTGGGGTATGCTTCTTACTTGGCAAAGCACATATGTATCTTCAAGATAGCATTTTTCATTTTCTTGACCTCCTCAGCCTCACAATAAACTATTTATTTCTCTCTGATGGAAAAACATTTGTACTTAACTCCATAAACTCATAGTGTGGGGCAAGGTAATTGTCCATTCACATGTTAGATTCTTTCAAGGAAGGTAGTCTCATATTATTCTTCATTTCGAGAGCACCCAGAACGCTGTAGCCTTGTTATTTTACAAAGTTATAAGGACCAAGGAATGTCTACCTTGCTTTTGTCTCTCTTCTCGTCATCTAGCATAGGTTTTGACACCTAATAAAAAATCAATGAATACTTGATCCGTGAGTTAGTTTGTGCATTATGTATAAAAGTAATGAGCAAAATATAGCAAATACAGTCTCTGCTTCATGAAACTTATAGATCATTAATGAAGAATAGACATCAAAACAGAACATTCAATTAAAAAATAAAAACAACTGAAATTAGAAAGCTATATAGAAAAATGTATTGAGAGCTCTATTTTCACAAAATAGCTATTCAAGTATAGCATATGAAAGCTTAATAATTTAGATGGCCCTCCATATCCATGAATTCTACATCCATAGAGTCAACCACAGTGAGTCAAAAATATAGGAAAAATAAAACTGCACCTGTACTAAACAGATACAGATTTCTTTTCTTATCATAATTCTCTAAAAAGTACAATATGATAACTATTTATATTGCTTTAGGTACTATAAGTAATCCTGAGATGATTTAAAGTATGCAAGAGGATGTGCATAGATTATATGAAAATATTCTACTATGTCATTTTATTTACTTATTTATTTATTTACTTTTGAGACAGAGTCTCATGTCACCGTTGGTAGAGTGCTGTGGCATCACAGCTCACAGCAACCTCAAACTCTTGGGCTTAAGTGGTTCTCTTGCCTCAGACTCCCAAGTAGCTGGGACTACAGGCTCCTGCCACAACACCTGGCTATTTTTTGTTCATGTTGTCATCATTGTTGTTTAGCTGGCCAGGCTGTGTTCAAACACACCAGCCTGGGTGTATGTGACTGGTGCCGTAACCACTGTGCTATGGGCGCCAAGCCTACTATGTCATTTTAAATCAGGGCTTTGAGCATCTGCAGATTGTTAGCCACAAAGGTCCTGGAACAAATCGCCTATGGAGACTGAGGTGCAACTGTATTTGGGTAATATCAAATACAGCATTCCAAAGAAATAAAGGCAAAATCAAACACAGACGTGCCTAAGAGTTTAGATAGAAATATATCTCACAGAGCTAAGTTAGTGTTCAGTAAGAAAATAGTGCATGAAGATCAAATACTGGTCACATCATATTAGTTGCTGAAATCGTTTTAAAAATGAAGTACATTTTAGGATATGTTTTCTATCCCTCCATATGTATTATGATTAAAGATTAAACAAAGTATACTGTTTGCAGCAGTGAGGGATTATTAATAAGTTCATGAGTTGAGTCATGAGTCATTTTTATAGTCCTAACTCTTTGGGCAAGTCAATTCTTTAGACATTTATTGAACACGTGCTATGCAAAATATGTTGTTGTAAGTGATAGAAATGTATTATTTTAGGATTAGAGAAATAGTGGATGAACGTTTATTACTAGCTCAAGTATGAGAGACCTGAAAAATTCTAAACTTGAGCCTAAAAGTATAAAACTCTCATAAACTCTATGCATTTTCCATAGAAAATTCTATGCATAGAAATGCATAGAGTAAGAAAGGAATACAGATCTATGAACTGAGACCATGTGTAGGATTATCATGTCTCCAAAGACAAGTACAAATCAACATAGACCAGCATATCTACAATTGTAATTTAAAAGTCAGAGACCAAGAGCCATCTGATATGTACAGTTGTGACATGGCAGGAAAGCCAGGCTAAGGAAAAAATGAAACACGTTTCAGTTAATAAGCACAGGCTTTTTTTGAAACAAGAGATCCTTACCCATGAAAATATTTCCATTTATTATTAAATAACTAAATCTCAAAGATTTGTCATTTTGGAATATACAACAAAGAGAACACTATAAGTCAAACGAGACTGTGATTAAAGATGGCAACATAGCATCTTAGAACAAACCTGATTGCAGGTGTAATTTATAGTGGGTGCTTCTATTCTTGACAATTGAATAAAGGAATAGAAATGATCAGACATTGGCTGGGCTTGGTGGTTCACACCTGTAACCCTAGCACTCTGGGAAGCCCAGGAGACTCTCAGGAGTTTGAGCAAGAGTGAGGCCTTGTCTCTCCTAAAAAACAAACAAACAAGCAAACAACAATAACTAACCGGGTGTGATGGTGGGCTCTTGTAGTCACAGCTACTCGAGAGGCTGAAGTAAGAGTATCACTGAGCTCTAGAATTTGAGGTTGCTGTGAGCTATGATGCCCTGGCACTCTACCCAGGGTGACAGAGTAAGATTTTGTCAGAAAATAAATAAACAAATAAATAAATAAATAGATAGATAAAAGAAAGATAAATGATCAGACATCGAAAACACAGGAATTATGAATTGTTTCAGGCCGGGCATAGAGGCTCACACCTGTAATACCAGCACTTGGGAGGCCAAGGCAGGTGCCTGAACTCACAGGTTAGAGATCAGCCTGAGCCGGAGCGAGACCCCATCTCTAAAAATAGCTGGGCAATGTGGTGGGCACCTGTAGTCTCAGCTACTTGGGAGGCTGAGGCATGAGAATTACTTAAGCCCAGGATTTTGATGTTGCTGTGAGTTGTGATGCCAGGGCACTCTACCAAGGGTGACAAAGTGAGACTCTATCTCAAAAAAAGTAGACCTTTTCTATTTGCCAATCTGGTTTCTGTTCTCCTATATTTTGGAAAAAATTACTTAATTTTTTTTCACTGGCAGTCTAACACCTTTCCTACTCAATCCTTGGAGTTGGGAACTCTCCCCAATCTCACTGCTACCTGGTTTAAAAGAAGTACATGACCCACACTTTAGTAATAAAAGTCTGATACAGACATAAACATACGAGCTTTATGAAATCCAACTCTGGAAATTTTATTTATTTATTTATTTTTATTAAGTCATAGTTGTGTACTTTAGTGCAATCAAGGGGTACAATGTGCTGGTTTCATATACAATCTGAAATATTTTCATCAAACTGTTTAATATAGCCTTCATGGCATTTTCTTAGTTATTGTATGTAGACATTTGTATTCTGCATTTAGTAAGTTTCACCTATACCCATTCTAAAATGCACCATAGTTATGACCCCACCAATTACTCTCCCTCCACCCCAACCTCTCCTCTCCCCTCCCCTCCCGTAGCCCTTTCCCCATATTCTTGTGCTATATTTGGGTTATAGCCTTCATGTGAAAGCTATAAATTAGCTTCATAGTTGGGCTGAGTACATTGGATACTTTTTCTTCCATTCTTGAGATATATTGCTAAGAAGAATATGTTCCAGCTCCATCCATGTAAACATGAAAGAGGTAAAGTCTCCATCTTTCTTTAAGGCTGCATAATATTCCATGTACACAATTTGCTACATGTACATACATGTACCACAATTTGCTAATCCATTTGTGAGTCGATGGGCACTTGGGCTTCTTCCATGACTTAGCAATTATGAATTGGGCTGCAATAAACATTCTGGTACAGATGTCTTTGTTATATTGTGATTTTTGGTCTTCTGGGTATATTCCTAGTAAAGGAATTATAGGATCGAACAGCATGTCTATTTTTAGATCTCTAAGTATTCTCCAAACATCCTTCCAAAAGGAACAAATTAGTGTGCATTCGCACCAGCAGTGTAGAAGTGTGCCCTTTTCTCCACATCCATGCCAACATCTCTGGTTTTGGGATTTTGTTATGTGGGTTAATCTTACTGGAGTTAGGTGATATCTCAAAGTAGTTTTGATTTGCATTTCTCTGATTAAGTATGATGAGCATTTTTTCATATATCTGTAGGCCATGCACCTGTCTTCTTTAGAGAAGTTTTTCTTCAAGTCTTTTGCCCACCCTGAAATGGGATCACTTGTTCTTTTCTTGCTAATACGTTTGAGTTCTCTGTAGATTCTGGTTATTAAACCTTTGTCAGAGGTATAACCTGCAAATATTTTCTCCCATTCTGAGGGCTGTCTGCTTGCTTTACTTACTATGCTCTTGGCTGTGCAGAAACTTTTTAGTTTGATTAGGTCCCAGTAGTGTATTTTTGATACTGCTTCAATTGCCTGGGGAGACCTCTTCATAAAATATTCACCTAGGGCTATTCCTTCAAGAGTTTTCCCTGCACTTTCTTCTAGTAATTTTATAGTTTCATGTCTTAAGTTTAAATCTTTAATCCAGTGAGAGTCTATCTTAGCTAATGGTGAAAGGTATGGGTCCAGGTTCAGTCTTTTATAGGTCTTCAGACAGTTCACCCAGCACCATTTGTTAAATAGGGAATCTTTTCCCCACTGAATGTTTTTAATTAGCGTGTCAAAGATCAGATAACAGTAAGTAGCTGGATTCATCTCTTGGTTCTCTATTCTGTTCCAGACATCTACCTCTCTGTTTTTGTGCCAGTACCATGCTGTTTTGATCACTATCAATTTATAGTACAGTCTCAGGTCTGGTAGCATGATTCCTCCTGCTTTGTTTTTATTTTTGAGTTATGTCTTGGCTATTCAAGGTTTTTTCTGATTCCATATAAAATGCAGTATTGTTTTTTCAAGATCTTTAAAATATGACAATGGAGCTTTAATAGAAATTGCATTAAAATTATATGTTGCTTTATTCCAGGGTCTCAAGGCTGGTTCAATATACGTAAATCTATAAATGTAATTCAGCACATAAACAAACTAAAAAATAAAGACCATATGATTCTCTCAATTGATGCAAAAAAAAAAGCTTTTGATAATATCCATTATCACTTCATGATCAGAACACTTAAGAAAATTGGTATACAAGGGACAATTCTTAAACTATTAGAGGCCATCTACAGCAAACCCACAGCCAATATCATATTGAATGGAGTTAAATTGAAATCATTTCCACTTAGATCAGGAAACAGGCAAGGTTGCCCATTGTCTCCATTGCTCTTTAACATTGTAATGGAAGTTTTAGCCATTGCAATTAGGGAAGAAAAGGTGATCAAGGGTATCCACATAGAGTCAGAAGAGATCAAACTTTCACTCCTTGCAGATGATATGATCGTATATCTGGAAATCACCAGGGATTCTATTATAAAACTTTTAGAAGTGATGAAGGAATACAGCAATGTCTGAGACTACAAAATCAACACCCATAAATCTGTAGCCTTTATATATACCAACAATAGCCAAACTGAAAAAAACAGTCAAGGACACCATTCCTTTCACAGTAGTGCCAAAGAATATGAAATATTTTCGAGTTTACCTAACAAAGGACGTGAAAGATCTCTATAAAGAGAACTATGAAACTTAAAGAAAAGAAATAGCTCAAGATGTTAACAGATGGAAAAACATACCATGTTCATGGCTGGAAGAATCAACATTGTTAAAATGTCTATACTACCCAACTCTGGAATTTTTTATGAAGGTAGAAAATAACTTTTTTTTCTAGAGAGATACTAAAATAACAATTTACCTTTTCCACTCCATTCAGAGATGTAAAAAAAATTGCAGCAAGAAATTCAATATTCAATTTACCATTGTTGGAGAAACTAACTGTGGTACTTCTATTTGCATAAATGGTTAAAATTACATCCTTCCCTAGTATTTCTTATTGTAATGTGACTTGGTATCTCCCACTGTCTATACAAGTTAATTTTGTGCACTCCTCAAATCTAGGTTAGTTTTATAACTTTCTTTGACCAATGGTGTGTGGCATGAGTGTCACTCGACCAGTTCCAAGCATGCACCAAGGCGCCAAGATGCTCTGTATTCTGCTCTTGTTCTTTGAACCCTGGCAGCCAATAAAACCCAGCCTTAACTTGTTGAAAGATGAAAGACATGTGGCCCAGTCATTACTGTAGCCTCAGCTTACACTGAAAATTCTAAGAAGCAAAGCCAACTCTCTGACTGGTAACAGACAATGACCACAAGGTGAGGTCAGCTCAGAAGAGAACTGCCCAGCTAGTGGAAGAAATGATTGACTTCCATGATCACTAGTTGTGGAAATGTTTATTCTTTTAGCAACTAAGTTTTGAGGGTTTTTTTATATAAAAACTTATAACTTAACCAACATATTATATAAAAAGAGAAAACATATCTTGATGCTATTGTTAGTCTCTGAATTAAGCCGCCCTTACAAACTTTATGTTCTCATTAATGAATAAACTCCTTTTTCTCCTCCTTCATCTGGTGTAAATTTGGATATACCTGGCAACTGCATCAGAAGAAAGGTTTTTGTGAATCCACCTACTGAGCAATGTTTGTACACCCCATTTCTATCTCTTCAATGCAACTCACTACAAATGTGAACATATTGCTGTGCTTCATAAAATGGTTATATGACCTCCTATCTCCTTTTAAATACATGTGCAAGTCTTGGCATGGTCCTCCTCTAGGTTTCCCCTGTATAACTCTTGAAACTAATTGTTAACAGTAAGCTAGTCATACATCCCCATCCCTAGGAAAGCTATTCTAAATACTCCATTAAAAACATCAAAAACTCTACAAAATCACTTCATATTTGTGCTTGATATTCTCTTTGTTAGAAATTTCTTTACTCACTTGTCTTCTCTCCCAACTCCTATTTTTTTTTATTAAATCATAACTGTATACAATGATATGATTATGGGGCATCATACACTCACTTCATAAACCATTTGACACATTTTTGTCACAGTGGTTAACATAGCCTTTCCGGCGTTATCTCAGTTACTGTGCCTATTTTTTTAAGAATCACTTCCTTTGGCAATATTTAACAAGAGAAAATCACAAGGATAGTAAAAAGATCATCCTCTGTGTTTCACTTTTGTTGACATAGCTATCTCCTAATGTTATCATTAAAGGTCACTTTGCTTGATGTATTTCTTACTCCCCAAAATGTGGATGGGAGCTGACCATAGAGTAGGAGGTGTTCCAGGTGCTTTGATGAACACACATACATGTATGATGTAAAACTTCACTTTGTGCATTTGGAATGTGTTCTTTATGAGATTTAAAATTTTTAAGGTGCAACTTTATCTAGAGATTTGATCACTCCCCCTTCTTCTTGTTAATGAAAGTGAATAAACAAATATTAATAAAATTATATAGAAATTAAACTCCATAATTATATTAAAAATTTAATGTAAAAAAAGATATTCAGAGGATAGTGAAGGAAACGTCTGTGAAACAGACATTACCATCAGGCACATTTATTAATTGCAGATACATAAATATATCACAAGGCCCCCAAATCTGCAAATGGGAAACAAGAGTTAATTGTTCTCTGTGTATTGTTTCTTGAATTGCACTGTGCATAATAGTGCTACATTTTTCTCCTTTTTGTATTCTTATTTTTATAGGAAAACATCTTTCCTTCCTCAAGTAGGACACTCTACATTCTTCGCACTGTGGTGTTTTGTAATTTTATACAGTGCTCCATGTTGATCACATTTTGTTAGTTCCAGAAAATTAGATTTCTATAAAAATCTAATATCTATATAGTGCTATGTTCCTGAAAAAAAATTATTTAGTATGCAATTTGAGAAGTCTTTTGATAACTATTGGTGCTATGTGGAGATGTCACACATTAAAAAAAATCATCAAGGGCCAATTTCTATAGGGAATGTTGGCAAAATGGGAAGAATTGCCACTTTTAATTCGTTTAAAACCGTTGGTGGAAAATAATATTTTCAGCATTTAGGATACAAATTAAATTCTGCATTTTCTGCTATCTGAATATTAAACATGCCTTCTACAATGGGGCTGTATTTATATTAATTGAATTCATTAAACTACATTTAAAAAATGAAATATATAACTACATACATACCATAAAACACTATTTCAAATTGTTTGACTTTCTTCTTTTAGACATTTTCAAGGTTTTGCAGTTGTATATAGAAACAGACTCTTGGAGGAATAAAAAGTAGCAAATACATATTATGTATTTATTATGTAAATAAATGTATTAGTTGCTGATGATTCATTGACTGTGTTAGTCTATTTTCTTTCTTCTACAGTTTGGAATCATTAAGAGAGTTCTTACCTCTGTTAGATTGTGAGAGCTACTATTCATATTAAAATTGAAATTTGAAGAATGTTCATTTTGTTTTTTGTTGACATCATGTCTATATTCCATTCTATAGCAAAAATATAAGATGTGAGCTGAATAACACTAAATTTGTTATCTTAAAATTTGAAACTATTCCATAATATCTGAGAATTATTCATTCCAGAATATTCATATTCCATAATATGAGAATGAGACAATATTTGAACCAAGTAACCCTGGATCTTTGGAAAGTCTTTGATACCCCTGAGTTTGCATTCCCAACTATGGTGTGAACACAGTGGCCTAAATCTTGCCCATGGTACAAGGTTGTTTAAAACAACAGTGGTCAATGCTTAGAAATATTCAGTCTCTTATCACATGAAAAGGGATGCCAACATTAAAATATTTGATAGCATTTTTGTCTCTCCAAAATCCATGAGTCATTAGATGATATGTCTCATATCACTGGTAAAACAAGGAATGCAAACATTGATGGCAAGCAGATTAAGCTGACTGAATTGCACAATATATTACTCTTAGAATATATATGTATGTAATTGTGTCACAGAAATATATATTCTTAGAGAATGTCTATCTATCTCTATATCAACAACATTCAAAGTTGTTTTTTCTTATTTTAAAGGACTTTGAAGAATCAAAAGTAACATTCAGGAGGCAAGATGGCTAACCACAGACACCAACAGCCAGAGCACCTCAGTGAAAAGGAAAACATTTAGATAAATGAACAAACAGGCAAACACAGAGCAGGTGTGGGTCTGAGGGAAGGGCACAAAACCTTCAGGAAGCTCCATGGGAAAAAGTCCTGCAGAACAACAGAAAGGAACATGGTATCGGCAGAGATCACCCCACCTCCACCCCAGCCTCACCCGGAGGCTTGCAGTCCAGAGAGCCGGGTACATGGAGCAGTTCGTTTCCACCTCAGGGCATCTCTGACAGTCCGTTTCCTGAGCTGCTGGAGAGACTTGCTGTGCACCTGAGCCCAGAGGTTGCTGTTGCCAGTTTCCTGGGAGCTTCTTATGGACAGAGCACCAGGGTCCCAGCCCCACTCAGGTGCCCCTTGTTTCAACAGGGCACGATGGTAAGATTCAAGATATATTTTTTCAAAGAGCCAGTATGATTTTCTGATATATTGAACGATAATTGTGAGAGAAAGGAGTCCAAAGTAAGTCCAGTTAAGTTTGCAGAAGAATTTTTTAAAAATACATATACAGTCTTTATTAATAAAGATAGAGAAGACTGAATAAAAGTAAGTTTTGAGGCCGTGGCACAATGGTTCATTCCTGTAACACTCTGAGAGGCAGAGGCAGGTGGATTGCTTGGGCTTAGGAGGGCACTCTACCGAGGGCAACAAAGTTAGACTCTGTCTCAAAAAAATTAAAAGAAGTTTTATTTTGTTGAGTTCTTAGGAGTTTGCATTTGGAGAGGTTAATTATTTTAGATATCTATTAGATAATGACATGGGAATGCTTAGAACACAATTGGATGTCTATGTTTGAAGTTCAAGAATGAACCCTGGATGGCAGATATAAAATTAGCAATCGGTATATAAAGATACACCAGCAATGATGATAGTCATAATAGTGACTAGCATGTATTTGAGTATTTGCTGAGTGCCAGGTTAAATGCCTTAAGCTCATTTTACTTAATCTGTAAAGTTAGTACACTGAATTTTGCTTGAATATTGCAGATGAGTAAACTGAGCTTTGAAACCGTTAAATTGTTCAGATCGGTACACGCACGGAGCAGCAAAAATGTAGAAAAAATCTCTCTAAAACAAAAGAAGCCCCAACCCTTAAACTGTCCTAATACCCATGGCAAAGCAAACATTTCTTTCAACAACAGATGGGGATAAGTGGGTAGATGTACAGAAGAATGGGATGGCCGGATACATTTATTTATATAAATCTAAACAAAACAATTGTTAGCCCAAAGCACCAAGTGCTCTAAGAAGACAAGGGGAGGAGCAATTAATTCTGACTGAGGACTATGTAAAAAGTTGGCACAGAAGAGTTAGAATGAGTTCTGCAAATAAAGGGACGCTGCAAGTACAGACAGGGGAAGGGCAGTCTAGACCGCAGGACAGCAGCAGTGATGACTTGCGTCATTAAATGGCCCGGACAGATTCAGCTGGGCCAGAAGGGCATGGATAGAAGTAGCAGAAGATTCACAGAGTGAGATCTGAGGGGGGCCAGCATTGCAGTGCCTGGCATGATATGTTAGCAGCTACCCGGGAATCTGTCATGGTCCACAGCTGGAAGATTCTATTCTTAGAGAAGATGACTGAGTCAAAGCTGTGATCAAACAACTCTATAAAATCCAGGAAAATTCCTTGCAAGCATTAGTTACTCACTGTTTATTGAGAAAATTAAGAGAGTCTGTCATATATAATACATACTTTTTTATGGTTTTTGGTCCTACCTTACTATCACTATAGTTACTATTTTCTTTAAGAGGAAAACGTTTAAAATTTTTTACATCTGCTTATTAAGCAGAATAGTATACTTTGACATAATTTTGTCTCTGTAATGTGACAGATCTGGTGCACTAAAATATTATTATATACTAAATACAATATATTTTAGTATATATTAAATGTATAAAAATATTGGGTATTTCAATAACCCTAGGAGTTTCCTAAATAGTTTATTGTTCCTATTATCTAATTTTAAGATAAAAGCTACTGCTTTTTTCAAGCAATATTCAAGCAAATATTAATAATTTGTGGAAATCCAAATCATTTAAAAATAGTTATACTTATATTCATGTTCATTCTGACCTGGATGCTGCTAAGCTAAACCTCAGTCTCTTTTTCTGTGATTGGAACATATGGAAAGTACTTAACTTTGTAAGCCTTGTGTATAAATTGCTCATGCATTTCATTTGGTCTGAAATGGACTAAAAATAACCAAAGAAAAATAAAATGAATAAAATGAAAATTAAACTGGCTGAGTACCTACTATGCTGGGCATTGTACCTTATACATGCTAGACATTTTAGTGTTCATAGAATTACAAATATCATGGCCTTTACAACAACCTTTCCCTGTAGGTACTCCTTAATATTCTCATTTTATGCAGGAAGAGTTGTAGATTAAAAGAACAACAGACCATGCATGGTAGCTCTTGCCTGTAATCTTAGCTCTCCAGGAGGCTATGGCAGGTGGATTTCTTGAGCTCAGGAGTTTGAAACTAGCCTGAGCAAGAGCCAGACCCTGTCAGCACTAAAAATAGAAAAATTAGCCGGGCATGGTAGTGCACGCCTGTAGTCCCAGCTACTTGGGAGGCTGAGGCAAGAGGTTGCTTGAGCCAGGAGTTTGAGGTTGCTGTAAGCTATGATGCCATAGCATTCTAGCCTGGGGCAACAGAATGAGACTCTGTCTCAAAAAAATAAAAATAGGTTTGGCACTCGGAGCTCAGCGGTTAGGGTGCTGGCTACATACACTGGGGCTGATGGGTTCGAGCCCAGCTCGGGCCTGCTAAACAACAATGACAACTACAACAAAAAAATAGCTGGGCATTGTGGTTGGCGACTATAGTCCCAGCTACTTGGGGGGCTGATGCAAGAGAATCACTTAAGCCCAAGAGTTTGAGGTTGCTGTGAGCTGTGACACCATGGCACTCTACCAAAGGTGACATAGTGAGAAATAAAATAAATGAATAAAATAAAAATAAATAAAAATTAAAGAATAACGTGTGATTTCTATGGACAATAAGTCTCAGAGATTGGATTCTGCTTTTGCTTTATCTAATACTGAAATGCTTGGTCTGAATTATAAGTTGTCCCCAAAGACGACATACATAGGGAAAAATGAGAAAGTGTAGCTAAATGTACCTTTATTTACAAAATACCATATTTTTCTGTGTATAATGCACACATTTTCCCCTAGGAAAAAAATAAGGATGTACCTTATACATGGGATGGTACTAATTCCATATCTACGTAAATGTTTTTAATTCTTTTATTTATGCTTATGCATTAGAAGTGTAACTCTAGAAAGCAATAATAATGTCCATATGCAAAATAATACCCTGGAATATGGTAATTGGTTTTGTTGAACTTACCACAAACTTGGAACAGGAGTATTTTTGGCCAACGAAGAGTGACAAATTTCTCTTCATACATTTTGGGAGGGAGCTAGCAATCTAACTGATATTTCTACATAAATTATTAGTAAATCCATTAGAAATGTGGAAACTGTTTCCGTACACTTTAAGCTTTAAGGTAACAGTTATTAATTATGCTAAGGAGCCTGGCAACAGAACTGTTGAGAGATACTTTGGACCTCCTCCCAAGGAGAACGTCATCCCATTGTGGAGGCAACAGGAAGAAAAGCTTCTTGAGATGCTAAGACAGAAAAAGGCAAGGAAACCTCCAAAGTGGCTGGAGGTGGAACAGGAGGTGAAGACCTGGATTCTGGAGCAGGGTCAAACTGAGATCTCTGTTTCAAGTAACATGATACAAGAAGAGGATAAAAGGATTGCACAAGAAGAAAAAAGAATGCCGATTTCGCAGGGACACCTGAATGGTGCTTTAATTTTAAGAAAAGAGAAGGTTTGAGCAAAACTTGCCCCCAACCTTCCAGCAGCTTATGAGAATCAAGTTTTGGAATTTCATTCTTATATTATCAATCATCGAAAGACTTAGAAGTTTGAGCTGTCAAAAATCACCAATATGGATGAGATCCCACTCAAATTGGATGTGACATTCAACAGAACTTTGGACACCAAAGAGCATAGTTATTAAAACTAGTGGACATGAGAAAAAATCATTTTACTCTTGTTCTCGCCTGTTGTACAGATGGGGCAAAGCTACCACCTATGAGTCTCTATAAAAGAAAAATGTTTCTGTAAGAAAAGATTCCAAGGGGAGTTATTGTCCGTGGGTGTGAAAAAGGATGGATGAATGAAAAAAGGACAAGAATCCTGTTTAACACAGTCTGGTCATGAAGGCCTGAAGAATTACTTGAAAAGACATCTTTGCTTATTTTTGATCAAAGCCCATGTTACACAAAATGCAAAAGCTGTTTCCGTGGACTTGAAAACCCAGCTTGGCTGGTGAGCTAACCAGCCAACTGCAACCCCTTGTAAACAAGCCCTGTAAGGCCCTAATTAAGAAAGAGTGGACGCTGTGGAGGCAGTCAGATGGCAATGATTTAACACCCACAGGCAGAATTGAGAAAGCATCCATCAGGTTTACGATGGGATCCTAAGATCATGGAACAGCGTCAAAAAGGAAGTGGTTGTGAAATTGTTTAAAAACATGCGGCATCAGCAACGCCATGGGTGGAACTGAAGATGAGGAAATTTACTGGATGAGGAAAATGACTCTTCAGAAGACACCAGTAATGCAGAAATTGAATAAGATGATACTTTGATACTGACAATGAAATGGAAATTTTAAAATGGTTAATGCAATTACCAAATGAATTAATCAAATAGAGCCAATAATTAAAACATCTTTGCATTTTTCTTCATATCATACACAGTGTCTGAATTCACTAGAGGCCAAGATAAATTTTGATTGTCTCCATGTTTGTTTTAGTGTATCTGAGAGGCTGTTATACTGTTTATATTAAGTTTCTTCCATATAATTGGTGGAGAAGAGTAGAATTCTTTTTTTTTTTTTTCTTTCCAGTTTTGGCCGAGGCCAGGCTTGAACCTGCCACCCCCGGTATATGGGGCCGGCGCCCTACTTTTTGAGCCACAGGCGCTGCCAGAAGAGTAGAATTCTTTCTTTCTTTCTTTTTTTTTTTTTTTTGTGTGTGTAGAGACAAAGTCTCACTTTACCGCCCTCAGTAGAGTGCCATGATGTCACAGGGCTCACAGCAACCACAGCTCTTGGGCTTAGGTGATTCTCTTGCCTCAGCCTCCCAAGCAGCTGGGACTACAGGCACCCACCACAACACCCAGCTATTTTTTGTTGCAGTTTGGCCAGGGCTGCGTTTAAACAGCCTTGGTATATGGGGCCAGCGCCTTACTCACCGAGCCACAGGTGCTGCCCAGAGAGTAGAATTCTTGACTCATCAGATTACACAACTGACGACACAGTCCTTGTGTGGACCGGAGTGTCCACTGTCTATGCTGAATGAGCTTAAATGAACACGGGAATATTAGGAAGATAAGGCAAGTGGGGAGAAAGTGAGATAAAACTGCAGAAAGGAGAGTAATAAAATGAGAGATTAGGGTGTCCAACTGTGGCCCACAGCCACATGCTGATTTTGTGAGAACAAAAGGTATGCACAGACCTTTTAATATGTGACCCAAGATAACTCTTATTCTTCCAACGTACAGAGAGAGAGAAAAAAAAAGTTGGACACTCTTGAATTGTAGATGGATAAATATTTTAATTGTTGATTTTTTTGTTGATGCTACTGTTCTTGTTCATAAATCTTAACTTCTCGTAAAATCAAATATAAACACATCTTAACATTTTTGAAGGAAGAATCTTGCCACCTCAGGAGATAAGTTTTGTAAACATATCAGACCACTTGAGGGCACTGTGGCATTGTATTTTGGTCAAATGACCTTTTATGGAAAAGGGAAAATTATGAGGTTTTTCAAAACCCAGGATGAGCACACACAGATACTCTGGGGTAATGTCTGTACATGTGGGTGGGCATAGCTGTGTGGGCTAATAACCCAGTTAGTGCCCCACTGAGGCAGCTGCTGGACCAGAGACCGCTTTCCACAGCCGGCTGTCCCTGTATGCTTCACAGATTTCCTTTACTGGTTGCTCAGGCTGAACCATGATATTATGATTTTCCAACTGCAGTGATAATGGATCATTTTTGGCATTTCCCACTCATTAGAATCTGCGCCAGTGTGATGGATTAATTTAGGGGCATTTTCTGTCCTTGGTGCAAGCATTGGGAAGGGAATAAGAGCAGCTATGGCACTGAGTAAATTACAGCACAGGGTCCAGGACTTTGAAGTGAAAAGGAGAGAGAGAGAAATTGAAAAGGGAGAGAGAAGAAGAAGGGAGATTGGCAAGTGAGATTGTGTTCCTAAGGCTTAGCCGAGCAAAGGTAAAAGTTTCAGCTTGCTGGCTGGCATCCGAATCAGTGGCAGGTCACAGCGGAATGCGGTGCTAATATTGGAAAAAGTTTAAATTTATGCTAATAGACCTGGATTCTCTCATGCCGGAACTTCTTTTTTTATTAAAAATCAACTGACTGCAATGAAAGGCATAGGGCCTTTTTTATTTGCCATTTGCATTTTTTACATTTTTAATTCTTGTAATAAAGGAAATACCAAAGACCTGAATTTTTATCCTGTTTTTTAAATAGTTTGTATCGGTAAATTTGTTTGATAAACATGTACTGAACAGCTGAGCAACTATAATCTCAGCCTTGTGATAAGGCTGAGAATGAAAATGAAAATCTTAAGAGCTCTTTGTGTCTGTAATTGGGACATTCTTTCACTAAATTGAGATGCTTTTTAAAACAAATTGAACAATCGTCATATGTGAATTAACTTCCTGTGGTCTCAGGTTCTTCCTCTCCTAAATTTATGTAGAAGCTATACAATTTTGATTCATCATCTTTTTGTCTCAAGTGAAAGAAGGCTAGGATTCAAAAACAGTATCCAGTTCTATCTATTTGATTAATTAAAATTACCAATGACCTTGGGAGAGTCCCCTGTGGCCCAAGGAAATAGTGAGCATAGCTTCAGTTTTTGACATGCAAGTGTTCAGAAATCAGAAGTAATCCTATTACCAGAGAAAATGGGAAAACAGAATGGGAGTGTGACAGAGTTAAAATAAAAAAGAATGTACGATAGGAAAGAATGGCTTATTTAAATATTAATAAATGGCAAAGAACATTTAATACAGATTCACATAAATGTGGGATCCTGAAGCCTTTGATGGGTCTATAACATGGCTCTGTATATCATAAAACATGGAAGATGAAACATATAAAGATTTAGAAGACAGCCTTGAATGTCATTAATGAATGATGAGAATGAGAACATAGGGGAGAAGGCCGGATACCTGAACTTACTCTGACACCTTTGATAAGAAGGGCTTCCTGCTTCAAGAAAAGAGGACGCTACAAATTGCAAAAGATAAGAAAGAACAAATCTGTGATTGATCAGAAGAGGTTACAGGAAATGGCAGCTAAGAGGAAAATTGAGCTATTTAAATGAAGATCTAAAAAATAATTATCCAAAATGTTATGAATAAGCCAAACTGAATGAATAATTTCTGAACAAGGTGAGAAACGTTTTAAAAAATATATATATATTTGTTGTTCAGAAATCTCTTTTGTAGGTAGCAAACACTCTTTCAAAGGCAGTGCCAAATAGAAACCAGGCAATCATTTGATGGGATGTGGTAAAGTGAATTTTTTTTTTTGCAGTTTTTGGCTGGGGCTGGGTTTGAACCCACCACCTTTGGCATATGGGGGCAGCGCCCTACTCCTTTGAGCCACAGGCGCCGCCCTAAAGTGAAATTTTTAATCAGCCCTGGAGGCTGATATGTCTCCTGATCCACATACTACAAGGTGGAGACCCAGGAGAGGTAATGGTCTAGTTCCACTGAAATCAGACAGGCTCAAGACCTAGGACCTAGACCTAGGAAATGTTTCAGTTAGACAGTGAAACTGCCTTCATCTGGGACACAGGAAAAGCCCAGTGTCCCAGATGAAGGCAGGAGGCAGGAGGCATTCCCTTTTACTCACAGGATGGTCAGTCTTTTTGTCCTATGTAAATCTTCAACCAGATGACGGTCACCCACACACAGTGTGCAAAGCAATTTGCTCTACTCAACCTACTCGATCAAGGTCAGTCTCATCAAAAACACCGTCATAGACATACCCACAATTATGTCTGATGGAATGTTTGAGCACAGTGTGCCCCGGTCAAGTTTGAGCAAATACCTGGGTGTACTATGTTCCAACATTAACAACAGTGATATAGAGAAATATGGAGACATCTTGAATAATGGAACTGGCAAGAAATAGTATAAAAATCAAGAGATATTTCCTGTCCTACAAAATTGGAAATCAGAAAAACAAAATGCACATATGGTAAGGATTATTTACACTAAGGAGAGCCACAATTTACATGTTGATTCATTTATCTAAAATACTTCATTCAGTTTGTTCTCAGTTCTGTCATTCTCCAAAACTTGCAGGATCTTGGTCAAGACTGCCTTCCTTTTAGAATTTCCTGCTCAACACTCAACACATTTTATAAGTAGGTGATCTGGTATTCTGGAAACACCACAATCGGAAAACTAACAGACCTTATACTATTTTACTTATTCTTACAAATGAGGTCAAATGATGGGGTGTTCAACCTTGAGTGCATGTTTTACAACTAAAGAAATGCAAAAGCTATTTCAAATTGTAGAAGTATTTCAAATGGAGAGCACAAATTGAAACTCTATCAAGAGCCTCCAAAAGCAAACAACAGCCAGAAGTAGATGATGTCAGGAGGTAGTAAGCTTCCACCCAGGACCATGGACAAGAGCTAGCGATATCCCCGCTCCTTATTCCCTGTCTTTTTATTTTATTTGCTCAGAGATCTTCCCATTCAACTCCCATCCCTCACCATGATGTTTTCTCACCTAACATTAGTCCTCACCTTCATTTTCTTCTGCTTGAAGTTAGGAGCTCCTGTCCTCACTCACCATCCTTCCACTTTCCTCATCCTCCAGCAAGACTGTTTCCCCACAGAAATATTACCAAATTTGGGGCAAGCTGGTCACTACTTCCCATAGTGAAGCAGACTGTGGCATTATGCTCCCTAGCATTTCCCGAGTCTTTTTAACAAATTAGGATAATTTTGCAGTAATTCATTTGTTTTTTCTCTCCATCAATTTAAACTGGACAATTATGTTGT
The DNA here is from genome assembly GCF_027406575.1 of Nycticebus coucang. Lineage (NCBI taxonomy): Eukaryota > Metazoa > Chordata > Mammalia > Primates > Lorisidae > Nycticebus > Nycticebus coucang. The sequence continues at coordinate 161,924,291 of NC_069781.1, forward strand.
GAACCTCTGCCCCTGCCCCAACACCAATTCCAGTCTATCTTCATAGGGGAATATCTGTTTCTACAGTAATTTTGCAATCACCATTTTTGGGAATGGACATTTGCCATTACATTTTCCTGGTCTTCTATAAATCCAGTATGAATCTTCTACTCACTAAAGCTTCCTCAAATATCTCTCACACAAATGGAAATGAACCCAGTGTTCCTCTAGCCTATGATCTCAGCCCCAAAACAATTGCACAAAGACCACCTCTGACAAACTCTCTTCGAACCCTCAGATTTTGTATTCCTGTCATACTTAGCCATCAAATGATTATTTCTATGACCATTAGCTAGCTCCCAATAATTCTTCTTATTTTACCTGCGGAATCCATGCGTATGGTCAGTTACCAGCCAACTTGACTGGATATAGTTATTTTGCCAATCTTATAGATTCTTTCACATTTCTTAATTCTCTCCAACGTTCTTCCTTTCTTGAACCATCTCTAATGCAATCGCCCTCCTTCAGTTCACATCTCTCTCCCTATAGAAACAAAAGAGGTCTTCAGATCCTCACAGAACTCCTTGTAATTAATCTGGGTTCCTGGAGGTAGTGATTTACAAAAAAAAGAAGCTGCAGAATGGGTCTAAGTTCCATCACATTTCATTACCTTTGGGGAAGGGTTTACCACATTTTGGGTATCATTCTTAGGAATCTGTCACCTGAATGAAAAAGTGAGACTCAACGACAGAATCAGCTACTCATTAGTGAAAGAATTATGTCTCCAGACAACGTCACCACTGGTCTCAAACAGTGACTTAACAATTATGAGAACCACAATATGCTCTTTTGATAACCACATTTCCCTTTATATGATGCAGGCTGCGAAAGGGGGAAGTTGTGTAGTGGTTGAAGTAACTATTGCACCTTTGTCCCTGGCAATATTTTTGATGTCTTTGAAATAACCAGAAACTTTACAGAGGTGAATGAAGAGATGGCTCACATCACTACCGTTGTGCAAACATCACCAGCAAGATAGATAGTTCCTGGGATTCTTCTGGGGGATCCCTGATGGTCTCCAAGGTTGAGCATACAGATTGAGTCAGCCTCTAATCTTTCTGTTTATGTTTTAAAATATCCCTATGATTAAATATCTCATGGGTTGCACAGTACAGCAGTCAGAAATCAAGTCTAAACAGATGGTCAACTGTTACTAAATGAACAAACAGTGATCAAATGAGGAACAGATTTACAGAAGGGGACCTGACAAAGATTCTTTGCCTGACCTAAATTTATTTATGCTTATAAATCTTCTTTTAAGCCCATCTGTACACTTTCTTGTAAAATCCAGTTTTAGCAAAGAACCCAGCTAAGTCAGTTTAGCAAGAACTTCCCATCCCTGGTACCTGATCAGCCTCATATGTGATCACAATTCTCCAGTCTCCACCCTTGGTATCTGATCAGACTGGCTTGCCTTCAGCAGGAATCCTATTTGGTCAGTTTAGCCAGAATTTCCCCAGACTTGATGTTTCCTCTTAGTCATTTTCCATTCTCCGACCCTTCTGTACCTTGACTATAATGCCCATTGTCCCTACTACGTTTGGAATGGAGCCCAGTTCTCTACTGAGCTCTCTCTGCCCATTACAACAGTCCAGAATAAAATCTGTTCTCATCGCCTTAACTTCCATCCACCTCCAGTTTTCTTTGATACAATCCAGCCCATTTATTAATCTCTAGACTTAGTAGTCATCTTTCTACAATGGCTGCAGCACATTCCAGTGTTTGATATATGTTATTTACTAAACAATTCCCTTTTTATGGAATAATTTAAATTATTTTCATTGTTTTCCTCATTTACATTATTTATAATGCTACAATAAGCACTTTGTTAATGTAGTTTCTGCTTTTATTGAAGTATGTATTTGAGATAAATTGAAATACTGAAAGTAACTTGATTGATCTTTTAAAACATCATTACTGTGCTTGCTTCAAATTACAATATTGTTTTACAAAGGAAAGTAATAGTTTAAATGCTATAGACAGTGAGTATGTACTAGTCTGTAACATAACCACTATTGGGAAATATTTTGAAATAAATACTTCCACAGGTATAAGACAAGGTAAATCTGTAATTTTTGTTTTCATTACCTCTGAAGATGTACATTTGCCTTCTGAGTTTCCTTTTATAGAATTAATATGATTTTTGTAATATAGAGAAAACAAGGGAAAATCATTTAAAGAACAAATAACAATATGAGGGAGGCAAATTGTGGTTAAACAAACAAGAACTCTGGAATAGGAGTAAAGCAGAGACACAGCAAATCAGGCAGCCTGATTTATCATGGAGAAGAAAAAAAATCTTTTCTTGGTGTGGCATTTTGCATAAAGTTGGCCAAAATAAGTGCTATAAATTTGTTCCACAAAATTTTTACTATTATTAATTTCAAACTTGCCCAGAATAAATCAACGTGTAATATGGGCTTTATAATTTATGCAGTTAACTTCATTTTTAGCACAATCTATCACATTTATGACAATGGAGAGTCCAGGAACTGTATTTGGGCCATGGTAGCCACAGTGAGTCATCACAACACATTGAGATAAGTTGTGACCAGAAAATGGAGCATCTGACACATAACTCTTCCCCCAATCCCACGCACTACTTAGGCAGTGAGGAAGTGATTTGATATTAAGCTAACAGTTGACATAGGATATGATGATGATGATGATGTTAAATGTGCCATGTTGGGTAATCAGTTACAATATCATATATGAGAATCATAAACCTGCATATTCATTCTTTAGCCAACATGGCTTGGAATTATACACTTGGGAAGTTTAGGGCTGCACAATTCTGTAGGTGTTTGAGCTGAATAATGAGTTAAATAAATGGAGAAAACATTGTTCCTCAGACACAGCCAGATCCATGTAAAGAGGCCTGAACTGGGAGTCAAAAGCTTTGAGTTCTAACCTTGAATTATGCAATTTACTTTCTACTGGTCTTTGGTAAAAGGCTTGACTAGATAATGCCATACGTTTTCATATATTGATATGGAAGTAGTTCCCTATTATGCATGCCTTTAAAAGGTACAGGTATGATGCCCTATTTGAAAGTAAAGCACTACATGAACCTAAGAATATAAATTATTCTTACTGTTTGCATCTCCCATCTTCTACACTGGTGGGCAATTTTGCCCATTTGTGCTTCCCAGAGAAAAGCAAATTCAATTCATTAATTCAGAATGAAGTTATCTTCCTATGTTCTACCAGTAAGCATGCCCTTTGTGCAATCTGATTCTAAGAAAGCATTTCTCCATAAATAATTGTTGAAACAAAGGGCTTTTCTACTCATGGAATTACAATCACGTCAGACAAGCATGCCTTCCAAAATGCTGTCATTGCTAATAAAACCTTAGAAATAGATGTTAAATAATGGAATTTTGAAATGGAAGAAAAATGTGTCTTTATATTTGGCAGGCTTATGCTCCTATATGAATGTGAACAGACATTTGCAGACAATATTATCAGAAGTTCATGAACAATAATTGTAGTATTCACTTGATTCCTCATTTTGCCAGTCTTTCTCAAGATTAAATGTGAAAAATGCATCTGAAATATATTTAATATGTTATCCAGAATGCATCGTGGACAATAGATTTTTCAAAACTCTTTTCAAACTCAATTGAAGATAGAGATGATTATAAATGGTTGTGTGATTTGTCATGAGAAAACCATTATTGAGCTTCTGCATATCTAACTACTAATTATCTGGCAGGTGCTCCGTACACATAGACTCTGCCTCTCAACCATACACACACATACACATATATACACCTACATGATAATGGGTATTATACAGATATTACCGAGTTTTAAAAATCTTCCAGCCACTGGTTTTCCTTAGGCATCACTATTCCCTACTAAGTACTGTTCACTAGGATTTTGGCTTCCAAAATCTTTGCTAGTAGGTTTATGTAAGAAAAGATTTCTGTAAGTTAAATGAATATTTAATATAATTTTCCTGGCAAAACCCAGTTTCTAAAGGCGACAAAAGGCATTTAAAAATGTGTTGTATATACACAAATTATATTGTAAGCTTTGTTCTTGTTTAACACATTTATTGTTGGAGAGGATATGGAGAAAGGTGAACTCATAAACACTGTTGGTGGAAATGTAAATGAGTATAGCCATCATGGACAATCGTATGGTGATCTCTCCAAAATAGAACTACCATATAATTCAACAATTCCACTATATTGTATATATTCAAAAGAAATGGACTTAGCACTTCAAATATATATTTACACTCCCATGTTCACTGCCACATTATTCACAATAGCCAGGATATGAAATCAACCTTCGTGTCCATCAATAGATGAATGGATACAAAAAAAGGTGGTTTATATACATAATGGAATACAATTCAACCATAAAAAGAATGAAAGACAGTCATTTGTGGCAATTTCAATGAACTTAGAGGACATGATGTAAAGTGAAATAAACCAAGAACAGAAGTACCATATGAACTCACTGATATGTGGAATCTAAGATGGTTGATCTCATAAAAATAGAGAATAGAATAGTAGTTACCAGAGGAAACTACTATTTCTGGAGGAAACAGGAGGGAGGAGGAGAGATGGGGGGAGATTGGTCAGTAAGTACAAAGTTAGGTAGTAGGAGAAGTTCTGGTGTTTTATTGAAGAGCAAAGTGACTACACTTAATGACACTATATTGTACATTTCAAAATGGCTGTAAGAGGGGACTTTGAATGTTCTCACCACAAAGAAATAATAAATGTTTGAGTTGATTGTCATGCTAATTACCCCGATTTAATCATTACACAGTGAATACATGTATGAAACATCATGCTGTACCCCATGTATATGTACAATTATTAGGTGTGAAATTTAAAAAAAAAGCTTAAAAATGTATACAATCATTGTCATGGTGGGCAGAAGAAAAAAATTACCATCACATTGACTGCCTGAACCCTGAGGCATTTGCATGCGTTAATGTCATTGGTAACTGCACTTCTTCCTCTAAGTTCAACTTAATTTTGCCATTTCATAAATGGTTAAGTATAGCTCTCAGAAATTAAATCTCCAAAATCATAGAACTAAAATAGAAGGACCTGTGAGGTAAATTTGGTCAGTTTAACTCCAAAGTCCACTATACCTCACTACATAACCAAGGAGATAGAGTATGTGAAAGCACAGGAAAATTAATCTCAGACCGAAATAATGAGGTGCCACATGCACACCCCAATTGCATAATCAGACAGCTGGGCATTGTTTTTTTTTTTTTACATATTGAGTTCTAGCCTAAAGTATCATTTGAGCAATGTTGTAAATCTACCAAACAACATGTCAAACAATGTTTGAACACCACCTGTGAACTTGTTTCTCTTTTAAATTCTAAAATCTTTTCAAATGATGACTCTTTAGGTTAAACAGAATGCAAATTTTTTTTTCTGAATATTTTTTCCTGAGAGGGCCAACCTTCTCATACACTTATGAAGGTGTATAGAATACCTTCATTATTTAAATTTTGTTTAAATAATGTGCACATTAGTGAGGATGAATTATGTAGTAGAGAGCATATATTAGGCTCCCACTGCACACTTACCTCTACTATTTTTAAAGAACAGAATATTTAATGATCTTCTCTTTAACCTAATAATGCACCATGTATTAGAAAATGAGTTATAGACAAAAGTATATATTTTTGTTTATCTATTTACATATTTATTTATGAAACTGAGATGCTATGTCTTTCTTGATTCTCTTTAGACTAGTCTGTAGTTGAAAACTTTTTTTTTGTCTTTTCTTCCTTCTGGCTATAATTTTAGTTCAACTAAAATAATGTTTTCTTCTCTAAGCTTCTCATTATCGTTTGGCTCAGTGGAAACACAGATTTCTAAAACTAATTGTTTACTATGACTTCCCAATAGTGGGAGAGCCATACCATTGTAGTAACTTACTGTTTACATACTTGGCAGGAAAGACATGATATACTTTTTAGGATTATGTTATTGATTTATATTACCATGTTAGTCATTTTGTATTAAAATAACATGATTGGATGGAGATTACATCTACTAAATTTTCTTTTTGTACCATCAGTTAGGGAAAAGCCTGTCTTTGGCCTATTATCTGAAATAATGGCAACAATTTTGGAAGATAGTGGCAGAATCCATTATCAGGACTACGCACTAAAATATACTAATGGCTATTGCCTAATGAGCATCTACTCTGTGCCAGGAGGCATAAAAGTTGCTGAGGATCCTGACATAAAATTCTCAATCCCTATCCCCATGAAGTTTCTGTATAGTTTTAGTTATAAGGACAGCTAAATAGTGAAGAAAGTATTAGGGTAACCCAAGTCACTTCAGGGAAGATTTCTAAGTAGAAGAGATAAAAATTAAGATAACAAAAATGTAGGACAATCAGGGAGAGACGAAGAGTTATAATTCAGAAATTTACAGGTGCGCAAAGGTAGGGCTACAAGAAAGCAAGGTGGGATCCAGGAGTTACTTTTAATGGAGGGAGCACAGGGTCCTTGGGAAGAGAAACATCAGGAAGCCTGATAGGCCAAAGAGTTCCAAAATCTTACATTTGAAGATAACATTTTTTTTTTTTTAGAGACAGAGTCTCACTTTATCACCTTTGGTAGAGTGCAGTAGCGTCACAGCTCACAGCAACCTCCAACTCCTGGGCTTAGGCAATTCTCTTGCCTCAGCCCCCGAGTAGCTGGGATACACAGGTTGCCACACCACCTGGCTGGGATACACAGGTTGCCACAACACCTGGCTATTTTTTTATTGTTGCTGCAGTTTGGCTGGGGCCGAGTCCAAACCCGCCACCCTTGGTACTTGGGGTTGGCGCCCTATCCACTGAGCCACAGACGACACCCTGAAGATAATATTTTTAAAATTGAGTTTACATTGTGGAATACTTAGGATGGTATTAATATCAAGGAGAGGAGTACAATATTTATATCATGTTTTCAAGAATAACACACAAAATTGTTATGTTACTGTAAAGACTATAGATAATTTCTATTTTCTTTTTTCACTATCTTTATTTCAGAATATGAAGTCATATTCAACTTATAATTAAAGTACTTTTTTTTAAGAGATAGGATGTTTGTTGTGGCAAAAGGGGATACAGATTTCAAAGTATAGTGATGTATTACATTTGCATTCCATTTTAGAGATCTCATGTTTTAAAAGATTTCTTCCACCAAATTTTGCTTTCAGTCAAATGCAAAATCATATTTTCTCATTTTAAAAGATCCTATATAAATGCCATATTAGCATCAAAACCACAAGAGAACTATTGTGACAAGACTCATATCAGAAGTATACTCATATTTTAATTCAAGAATTCTGTACTGATTATATTTATAGTTTTGTTAGTTACTTGAACATCTGTACATTAGGTTTTGAGTACTTAAAGTTGGATTGTGACAAGGTGGAGCATTGGATAGAATAGATATGAAAGGCCTACCCAAGACTTAACAATATTACAGTTCATGTAATCCATGAAAATTATTTAGTCTTAAAACCGTATGCCAAAAACCAACAAAACCAAACCAACAAGTAAATCAACACTGAAACAAAGTTTTCTTCTGACCAAATACTAAGCTAACAGTGATTGGTAGCGTATTGATTTAGACTGAATGGTTATAACGCTAGTAATGACCAACAATTATAGAGTAGGTTCTATGTGTTAAATACTGAGCTAAACTGATTTGCATGTCTTAACACAGTTAGCAGGAATAATTTCTCTGTCAACTTACAGCACTCCTCTGTCAATGAGGGTGGGAGTTTAGGCTGACTAACGAATCTTCCTTATCTCTGCTATTATCATTTTTATTTTGGAACATAAAATAGAAGTTTGTACATTAGCATATTATAGTCTTATTTAATGCCATTAAAAGTCTGAGCTGGGATTTAAACAAAGCTCTCACTCTTAACCACTCTGGTATAAACATATGGTATTTCCAGTATCTGCTTTGATTTTATTATAAGCATCTTATTTCCAAATAGGTTTAGATTTACAATATATGCTCTTTAGTGTTGCATATGCTTAGGAAATATGACTGTGAACTCCTAAACTAGGATTTCTTTGAAGATAGGAAGCCTATTTCCAGAGTAAAAAAAAATTCCACAAACACAAACAAAAGTGGATGCTAATTATGTTCCTTAAGTCTAATAAAAAGTGAATAAACAAATAAAAAGAAAGAACAACAAAACAAAATATATGGATATTATCCATTCGTAGTTTCACATTATCCATCCCAAGAAGTCTCAGTGAGAATTCTTAGTTGCATACTGGTTTTTGAACAATGAAATGAGAGCCAACAGATTTTCGAATAAAACAAATGAGCCATTTAAGTACAATAATTTTTTATAAAAAATGATTTTAATAGGGCGGCACCTGTGGCTCAAAGGAGGGGTGCCAGGCCCATATACCAGAGGTGGTGGGTTCAAACCTAGCCCCAGCATATAACATATAATAAATATGTTGTGTTCCCATTCTTCCAAGTCTGGATTGTTTTTCTTACATCATAGTTTTCATTATTTGTTTTCCTTTTTGTAAAATAGCATTGCAAAAAATTATAATGCTACATAAAATTTATCTACAAATTAGAGATGAAAAATATAAGAATTGGGCTTGAATTTAAAATCTCCCTTTCATCTCTATTGCATGAGTAACACAGGGTGGTACAGAGGTAAGGGGAATAAAAGGGGGGGGGAATAGAGATATGCTTTATATTTTGGTGTAGAAAAAAAAACTTCTTAAAAAAATAAGTAAAATTATCCCCAATGCTAAATTTTTAAATCCAGTTCTTTCCAAAACTGAGTAAAAAAACAATATGACTCCATCTCCACAGAGTTCGGTAACATGAAATCTTCATGTAACATAGTAGTCTTTGTATGTGGAGGGGAAGGAGGCTTCTAAAGATTAGAAAAGCAGAAATCATCCGATTCAAAGCAACAGAGCAAAAACAATGCTAATGTGGAAAAGTCCTTGGAACTCTGAATTGAAGAACATTTTCTGTGTTAAATTTGTACTAATTCACTAGGGGTGGTGGCTCATGCCTATAATCCTAGCACTTGGGGTGGCTGGGGCTGGTGGATTGCTTGAGTTCCAGGAGTTCAAGGACAAGCTGAGCAAGAGTGAGACCCCATCTCTGCTAAAAATGACATTGTGGCGGGTGCCTGTAGTCCCAGCTACTTGGGAGGTTGAGGCAAGAGGATCACTCGAACCCAAAAGTTTGAGGTTGCTGTGAGCTATGGTATCAGTACACTCTAGCCTGGGCAACAGTGCGAGACTGTCTATAAAAATACATATATAATAATAAAATAAAATTGCACTAATTCACCAAATACAAATTATTGGGAGTCAAAACCACTTTCAAAGAGTTTATTGTTTTATAGGGGAAGTGAAATGTGTTTATTATGATCTTGAACCTCTGACTTCTCAGTTCTACAATGTTATGTAAGCTCTTGGATATCATGTTTAACGTTGCTGAAATTTAATTTCTTCTCTATAAAATGCAACAAGAATAATATTTTATACTGACTTACCTGACAGGGCTGCTGTGGTCACAGTTGAGCTGTAACCAGTAAAACAAATTCACATAGTCTGGCATCAGCTACTCACATGTCTTTTTCTCCCCCCACACCCCCTACCACCACACTTGCTTGAATATCTTCTATAATTTGTGGGACAAAAACAGGGAAGACATTTTACCTACATTTCATCAAAAACTTATTGTGAGTCAATTTTAAACAAATGAATTTACAAATAGGAGTCTGTGTTTAGACCCATTATTGAATATAAAGATTTGGATCTCAAGTGTAGCAAGGACATTGTTTTCTCAGGCATCAGCTTTATAATTTTTTACTCAAAGACGTAACTCAGAGTTTCTTCTGAGATCTCTGGGGATAAAAGTGATAAATTCTGCCTGTGGGCCAGTGGTAGGGATGCAATTTGTTATTACTTTAGCCTATTAAGGACCATCAGAGATTTTTACAGATTTAACACAGAAAAAAACACTCAGAGATGTTTACATACATACATATCTATATTATAATATGTTGTATTATATTTATTACATTATGATTATCTTACCACTCTGCTTCAGATACTCTCAATCAGAGCTACATAATAAATTCCTGTGGTTGATAAGCAGCTCTGGTCTGTCAACATCTTGTTGTAGTTCACAGTGAGATAAATGTTGAGTGTTCAGTCAATTTGATAACAATATTTATCAGTACCTTAGACTGTCTTTAATTTGACTGAATCTCACCAGATTATCAGAATAGCATTGTGTTGGAAATTACAAAATGATACGGAAAATAATTTGTTCTCTGCCATCGACAGTGTCAAAGCCGCACTTGGACTTTAGCCTAGAGACCCAACCCATCTTTGGCTCTGTCTCATTTCTTCCCCTCCACTCTCCTTCTCGTCCACCAGGATGCAGTCCCCTGACCTCACTTTTTCTTTCTGTGCCTTGAACCATTCTTATTCCTGCTATTTGAGTCCTCCATGCAGTTTTGGAGAGGGGACATATGTCTGTGATTTTCTGAATATAATATTCTTCCTGGAGACTGGCCATATCTGGCCATATTTTGATCATCAGTGATAGTTCATTCATTGTAGAGAGATTATACTTCCCACCGTCCTTCACCCTCAGAGCTCACTTTTAATCACATCACCACAGTTTAATTGTTTCATAGTACCTGTCTCTTTCACTTTATGTGTTTACATGCTCATTTTCAGATTCCTCATTCTAGAATAGGAGTTTCATGACAGGAAGGATCTCAGACATTTTACTTGTTACTCTAACTTTAGGGCTTGGAATGGTGTCCAAGGACACAACAGTATGCAATAAATACTGGGTAGGTGTTAAATATTGATTGTTTGTATGGTGCTTCATAGTTCAAACAGTAATCTAATATCATAAGCCATAGGAAAGCTATTGAGACTAGAAATGATGCAATGATACTTTGGGCATATTATTTTTCCTCTATGAATATATTTCAAATCACTTATTGTTATTTTAAATAAAACATGTTTGATTAAACAGAAGGTGAAACATACATTAAGATTACATAGAAAAATGTGATAGGAGGAGTCAGGACAACATGGATTTCCATTTATTATTTGTGTTCAGCCAAATCTCCTAGTCCATGTGAATTCCAAATCTCTCATCTATAAAAATCAGTATTATGCCCACATTTATAGGTTCTCAACAAGATTCAAGGATATCTCATATCTAAAATCATTATACTCAGGGCTTGGAACATGATGTGCTTTCCCAATTATTCCCCTAAGCAAGGAGGATAATGCTTGCTATAACTAATAAATTATTACCACATTTATTAGCAAGCAAATTATATTACATATGATATTTGTTTACTAAGCAAAACCTGTCTCCTTTTCAGCAATATTCTCTCTGTGTCTATATAAATAAATATACACTCTGAAAAGAGATTTTACTTTTATCTCCAAACTCTAATTTTACCTGCTGAGAAAGCATTTCTTGACCCCAAGCAAATTTTACTTAACTTTGAAAAATTTTGGCATCTAGGGCATAATAGTAAATCTAATTTTACATATAAAATTCTTAGGGATTTACTGACTGCTTAATTTGATGGTTTGGGGCCTATTCATAATTATAATAACAATACATGTTAGAACAGGTTTCTGAATGTCACAGTTATTTTGTGACTACCATTTCCATGGGCTAGAAATAGCATTGTTCTCAGCACTTATAGAGGATCATGAAATTGCCGAACATTATACCAGGAAGAGAATGTAATTTATATGGAATTTCTGCATATCTACCCCTGCTTCTGGTTTCATATTCCAAATTTGCTAATTCATGTCTTTATTCATTTTGGTCATATTTTAATTTAAAATTAACATAACAACTAAATTATCAAAATCTCCTTGATTTGAGTTAAAAATCAGAAAATGAGAAATAAACTATTTTATGGTAAAAATATTAATGCATCAATTATATTTCCAAGGTAGGCAATTTTAACATGACTAGCCTAAATGAAAGTCTATAGAAGGGGCTTCTTATAGCTCGTATTTATAATAAACTATTCATTAAACAATCATATATCCTAATTTTCTCAGAAAGATAATATATTTATTCACAGTGGACAAAAAAAGTTTGGTATATATGGGTATATTAGAAGAATGCTACTTAGCAAAATCTCATTGGATCGTAAACCAAAAATAAATCATTAGTTCTGGAAATATTTCCTAAAGGCCTATTGTTTATGGACATAGACAAGGTATGAGAGATTCTAACATAAATCTACCTTCTAAACGTACTCATAGAGTGCTTCTGGTTACAATAGGCATCAACTGCGTCATAGTGCAATAATTCCTATAGAAATACATGAAAAGAAACACAGCATGACCATAGAAATTATTTCCATCCAATAATGTTGACTACTGGCATGTGAGTAGGAGTTTGCCAAACAAGAATAGCAGGAGGGCATTTGACATTAGACCAAACAGTGCAAATATGAATGATTCAGGATGACTAAAGAACACAGCAAAATAAGACTAGTCAGATGAGTCAGAAGCAGATGGAAGTGGAGTATGAGGAAAACTACCTTTAAACCTTTCCATGACATCAGTTTGGGACTGGTAAGATTGTCCAAGCAGATATAAGAAAGTTCAGTTAGGAATCATGTGCCATGATAGAGAATTTAGATTTTCATCTCAAAGGGCTGCAACAGAAACTTGACCTGATTAATTCAAGATTTTAAACACCATTTCCAGCAGGTTTGTAATCCATTTGCACTATGCTTTCCTTTGTTATATGGTGAAGCCTAGGGATTCTTAACTTTCTGTTATCCCCCATAGTTGGTTACTTTGTTTGAAGAGTGGAGACACATGAGCACAGACATTTTCCACTCTCTCGGTCTTCTTTGCTATTATTCTCAAACTTACTATGACTTTTAAAGAACAGAAAAGAGATTGCATTCTGAGAAAGAAAAACCTTTATCCTTTAAAAATCCCACTAGTGGAAGAGATATAGTAGGAAATTTTTAAATTCCTCAAACATAACAATGAAGCTACAAGTTACCAAAACCTGTGGGATACTTCAAAAGCCGTCCTAAGAGGGATATTTATCACATTAGGTGCTTACATCCAAAAATCAGAACACTGGAGTCATCACCCTACCAGACTTCAGGCTATGTTACAAGTCCACAGTGACCCAAACAGCATGGTATTGGCACAAAAATAGAGACATAGACATTTAGAACCAAATAGAAAAGCAAAGGATTAAACCAGTCTCTTATCACCGTCTGATCTTTGATAAACCAAACAAAAGCAGACACTGAGGAAAAGATTCCTAATTCAACAAATGGTGTTGGGAGAACTTGATAACCATATGTAAAAGACTGCAACTGGACCCACGCTTTTCACCACTTTCAAAAATTGATTCAATATGTCTAAAAGATTTTTTTTTTTTTACCTTTGATCTACAACATAAGATGTTTCCTTAAGATGACTGGAAGTAGAAAGATACAGTAAAAAGAATATACGTATTTCTCTATTACAGTACTGTTGACCTTAAAATTACTCCTACTGGAGAATGTTTTTGATTATATGTTCCCAAGCGTGAAAGTGGTGTGTGTTGTGTACAAACGTGCATTTGTGAGTGTGATATCTTCAAATAATTCTTTGATTCTGAACATACAAGATGGCTTAATTCTATAATTCTGATCACACAGAATGGTTCAGATATATCCATATGTATATTCATTTACATTTTTCAAGAAATAGAAGATTTTTATAGACCCTAAGTGCTATGTTGTTCTCTCTCTTTCTTCTTTGTGAGTCTTTTTATTTGTAAACAGCAACACACTTTTTTGTAAAACACAGGCTGGTGGGAGCACATACACATACACACCAACACTCACACTAGTACAAACATTCTTTGCTCATTAAGCATTCAGATGTTTGAAGTCTATAATTTTTTTACAAAGAAAAGCAAGAACTGCTTGCCCTAGAGTAGCCAATTTATACACATATACTGTGACAAGTTCCTCAATGTGGATTAAGCTCTGCATAATCTTAACAGTGATTCCTAAAGTCTTGGTGACTACCAAGAGTAACAAGAATTTCTGTTCCGGTCAGAACACAAAGGCTGACTCTAGAAAGGCAGTTTTATTATGTTCCATTTGCCCACTACCTCTGCCCTTAACTAATCAGTACCCTAATGCATGGCTAATATAGTGTTCATATGTATTTCATTTGAAGTCCTATAATCATTCCCTATTCACCAGAATATAATTTTCCAAATTGTCTTCTGAGAAATATTAGCATTCCCATTAACAGTGGTCCAGAATCAAATATAGTTTGGAAACACTTCAACAAAATACCCCCTTCTTAGAAATTCACAATTAAGGTAGAATACATTAAATTCTCAATATTGACACTGTTTACCTTGGTTTACATAGAACTTTTTAAACTTATTTGGTAAGAATCTTTCTCCCCCCACTACATATTACACATACACACCAAGTGATATCATGGGAATCAATTTTTAGAAACATTGACCTAGAAAATACAATAATTTATAATTCTATTCATGGCAAAGGACTTCTATGGTCTACTTTAGTTCTGTTTCATAACCTTTTATCCCCTGAGACTTTAAATATGGAATAACATATTCAGAGTTAGATCTTCCTTAGTCATTATTTAAATTACAGCTCAGTTTTTGACCTTCTTGGAGTCACCCTCCATCAGCCCAAAGCACAGTGGCTTCAGCAGTCTCTAGAAACCTCATTGTTTCACCTGTCATTTGATGTTTCATAAACATACCGCTGCCTCTTTGCTAAGTGTTCAGGGAAAAGGTTATGTAGAGCAGGTTCTGAGTAAGGAAGGAATTTAGTGGTCTTTTGCAGGATAGCTAGCTATAAGCAACAGTGCAACTAATTTTAAAAATCCTATTTGGTAGAGAGGCATATGTTCCCAATTATGGTTGAGAAGTGACATGATATGAATTTATATGTGGGAACTTACCCTACATGATACTATTAAGAGGTGGAGCCTTTAGGAAGTAATTTAAGTCATGAAGGCTCTGGCCACATGCCTGAAATTAGCACCCATATAGAAAAAGCTGAAGGGTGGCCCCCCGCAGCATATGAGATGCAGCAGAAAGGTGCCATCTATGAGGGATAGGCCCTCACAAAACATCAAATCTTCCAGTTCCTTGATGTGGACTTCTCAGCCTCTAGAAATATAAGAATACATGTCTGCTGTTCATAAATTACCCAGTTTAAAGTACTTTGTTATAGCAATCCCAATGAACTAAGGGAATGTGTGGGAGAAGAAAAATGCTCAGACCTGGGTTCTAGCACATACCTTGCCATTTTCTA
This sequence comes from Nycticebus coucang, assembly GCF_027406575.1. Lineage (NCBI taxonomy): Eukaryota > Metazoa > Chordata > Mammalia > Primates > Lorisidae > Nycticebus > Nycticebus coucang. The sequence goes on from NC_069781.1 coordinate 161,939,695, forward strand.
CCTAAGTGATCACGGATGTCTTTCTTACAAGTCATCCTCAGTTAACTGCTTTGAAAATCAACCAAATCTATGTATGAGAATATCTTGAGTTCTAAAGAGAAGATATTGCAAAGTAGAAAATTAACCATACTAGTAAGAATAACTAGCCCTTATTATGATTTGCATGTATGATTCAATGCTACACTGAAAGAATATTCAGGACAATAGTTGATTAAATTCTGGTATCCATCTCTATTTCTCAAATGGAAAAACTAGGTTTCAGAAATCAAGTATCATAGGATAAATAAGAGATGGAGCTGACATTCAGATATAATATATAAGATGCTTAGCTGATAAGTTTTATCAAATAACCCTAGAGGTATCTAACCTATTGCAAAATTCTATGCATCTCTACAAAGCCCAGCATAGCAACAAGCATGTCCTCATTAGCAATGAATGAACAGATTTATTTATTCACAGAGATGCAATGGTTTAGTGGAAATTCTAACCCATATAAGGGACAGGAATTGATATTATTTATTCAGCTGTTACTTAGAATTAGACAGAATTCAATACTAAATCCATTATTTTACGTTGAAGTCAATTAATTCCCAGAGTAAAAAAAAAAATCTGGTCTCATGGTACACTTGCATGTGAGTTCATAATGTATCTGTAATTGACACATTCATCTTTATATTTAGGGTGCCAGAATTCATATGTCTTATTTTTTCTTTCTTTTATTTTTTAATGATGGGACTATAAGATTTTAAGTTTTCTTTAATCAGTATTTTGAAACTTGGAGCAGCCTTCACAAGTCCTTGGTTTCAGTTCAACATAGATTTGGACATCAGGGCACAAAGAGCTGAAATGAGTTACTCAATGTTTAGAAAATGTGTGTGATGCTCTTCCCTGTGCCTAAGAGATTTGTGCAGGGACAGTTTTGATTTCAGGTTAATGAAAATGTGTCAAACGGTCTATGAAACTAGTGTATGATGCCCCATGATCATATTAATGTACACAGCTATGATTTAATAAAAATAAAATAAAATGATATATTTTGATGAAGAGTTAAAAGTTTCAATAAATTTTGGGTTCTTCCTGAGAGACAGAATTTGGGGGTCAAAGTGTACCAGGAAAGTGAAATGAGAGCTAATCAAGACTGCACGGTGTAGCATCTTGAACCATACTCTACACAACATTCTTGCTAATGAAAGTTTTGTTGGTGGTAGTATTCTGTTGTTACTGTGGTTACGGTACTGAGCCATTAGTGGGTGGGCGGAGTTTTTCCCAGCGGAAACTCCCCCATTTTGACTTTTCTTCAACTGTTTGAAATATTAGGCCATCAAAGAGATTTTACTGGAGGCAATGTTAATGGGAGCTGAGGTTGCAGGGAAGAAAAAAATGGTTGAAAGGCACATAGAGTTTAAGAGATAAAAGTGAATCAAATCTTCCAATGCCTATTCTTACCTGCTTTTTTCTTCCTTTTACCATATAAAGATATAAAAATAATTGTGGCATCCATTTTATCTCCCTTGTCATTGTTTTACTATTTTTATTAATATTATGTATTTAGTTATTTTAAACTATATCATAGTAGTATGGGGCCAAGTACTTTTAGATATTAATATTTATTATTGTTTATTATTTAATATTTACCACTAAACTGAGAGAAAAAAATATCACAACCATTTTGTGGGTGATTTAGATGAAGTTCAGAGAAGTTAAATATGTAAAATCTCCAGGCTCCCTGCATTTCTCTTTGCTGGTGGGGCTGCATTTGGAGCGGCAAAGCCCAAGGAGGGGCTCCTTGGAGCCTGTACACTAGATGGAGGAAAAAGAGGAATTCAGAAGCTTTTGTGGCTTAGAAAGAGACAAGGGGAATATGATTCAGCCAGGGAAGACCATAGTCAGTTAAGTATTAATTAAATTAGCTTTCTACTAAAAATCAGAGGCGGTAAGGATGTGGAGGTCAGGTGTGTGTGGAATATTGCCCGGTGGACCAGAAAGGATTGACAGCATGCCAATCTGTCAATTCTCTTGATTCTTCCCCTTGCTGCCAAGAGGAACAGGATTCTCCTCCCACCCCCAAATCTGGAAGGAAGCATGGATATGGAGGGGAAATCACAGAGAATCGATGTGATCCTCCAAACCCAACCATCATTTAAATAGAACCCCTCTGCTGCTCTAATAGCCAGAAATTGGCTGCAAGTTGGGAGTGTTGTGTACATTAGGAAGTCCATTTTCCTAGTAGACAAAAATATAAATTATACTTTATTTCCCTGCCTTTGCTGAAGTCTGTGTTCAGTTGCATCAGACTACTTGGGTTCTTACCTAATAACTTAATAGTCAATGATGTTAACTGTTAACCTGTAATATCACAGAGCATAATTTTACAAAATAAATTATAACCCAGGGAGAATTGTTATGTTTAATTATCATGATTTCAGAAACTTCAAGTCCTATTTTTTTCTCTAATCTACCTAATTTGGTACTTGAAAAAACATTGATATATTGTTCAAATAATGTAAACGAGGGATAATGATAAAGCAATATAATGTAAATACTAAACGATGGTAGAATACACTTTTATTTTTTTTTACTCAGCAAGCTACCTCCTGCAGCCCCATGTTTAAAGGTGAGTTCATGTATTTATTTGAAGTAATTTTGAATACTCCAAGAATAAAACACAAAATAAAAACAAAAAAAATCATTCATCACCCATAACATCTTAGACACAATTTGTCACATCTGGAAATATGTTGTATTGTTTCAAAAGTTACATAGACAATATCCTATTTTGCTATTCCAATTAATCAGATATTTCTATGATATTTTAAGGTAATATAATTTTATACGTGAATATTGTAGTGAATAAATTTGAAATAGGCCTGGTTGATCAGTAATTATCCATGAGGGCTTACCTGAATCAGTGGTGGAGTTTCCACTTGAACTCCAGCTTGTTCAAGGCTAGTTGTCCCTATAGGAATGGCCCATATTCCATGGCATTTCTTAGCTCCATTTGCACTTTTATGATGTCCAAAACCAGATGGTACCATGTCACTGTCTTGTTAGCCACACAACAAATTAAATATTTGTTCCAATTCTTTGCAAAACATTTTATTTCTCATAAGTTTGTATTTACCTAATTGGTTAAAGTAAAGGACCATGAATATAAATGGTAATCCTATGGAAATTATAAAGATTTAGTAAAAAATTTGAAAATCCATTCAGGGCAAAACAAAACAATAAAAAGTTTTACCTTGATTTCTTAAAGAAGTGGGAGTGAAAGCAGTGAAATTCTTAGGCAAAAGAATCGGCAGTTTTAATGATGTGTCACCTCAGTTCCACAGAGATGGACAGAGCCTGCCTGCAGGCTGGAGTTCCACCTGAATTGGTTTTGCTCATATAGCATAGACAACCCGCTGTATTTCCCCACGTAAGGCCTTCAGGCTCTGTGCAGTATTACTCTTGGATCGTGCTGAAGAGACCATTGCCAGTTCTCATTAACTACAAATGTCATCTTTCTACTGAGAACATTTTTGAGATACTTTTGAAGCCGTATCAGAACACACATGGAAGCATAACTTGATTTAAAATAAATCTAAAGCTAATGGTTATAAGATGTTCTTTCTTTTTTACTTTCTTTTTGGAAGAAGGAGAGAGAAATCTATTACTTTGTGGACAAAGGAGGAAAAATGGCAGACTGTTCATCTCAAAATACTGATTTTTCCTGCACATAGCAGAAACACAGAACTTTTAAAGACAGGGCCCATTGTCATTCAACGACAGTCTTCAACAGTGAAGAAGAGAGTTTTCCAGTAAGTATCACTTTCTTCTAACTCAGCCATTTATATTTCTTACCAAATAACAAAGAAAATAACGTAAGCCAGATCATTTTGATGGCAGTGGAGGGTACTGTATACCTTGTAAGCTTTATAAAGTGTAGTATATAGCTATTCATCAAATAACTAAAATTAACTGATCTTCAGGAGGCATTTCTTGAATGCTATGTCCTAGTAACAATTTAAAGGACACTAAGTGTATTAATCCATAAGATACTCCTGCAGATTTCAAGAGGTAAATATTACTGGGCGGCGCCTGTGGCTCAAGGAGTAGGGCGCTGGTCCCATATGCCGGAGGTGGCGGGTTCAAACCCAGCCCCGGCCAAAAACCACAAAAAAAAAAAGAGGTAAATATTACTGTTATTCTATTTTACAGAAAAGAAGGCACAGAACATTTCCTTGAGAGCAGCTCGTTTTTGTGGCCTAGACGGCCTTTCAAAACAGTTCTGCCTTTTTTTTCTATTAGTTCATGTCTTTTATTAACGCATATATAATTTCTTATCTTTTGCTTTGTTGAAGCAGTAAGTTAGACAACATTTACCACACTAACGTCTATCTAAGGGGCCAGTCATGAAAACTCTAGCACCGCACTCATCAAAACAGTCCCATTTTGAGGCAAGATGATGGGCTCGATATTCCTGCAATGCATGAAGCTGAGTTACTTACAATGAAAGTTGACTTCCTTTAGGGATGAGCCACTTTCTTCTGCTGAGAAAAGTTATAGGGAAAATACTCTGCCATTGGCACTTAGGAGACACATTTAACTAGTGGGAGCATTCGTGTCTTAGTCCTGAAGGTGGATCTCAGTCATGCACTGTAGCATCTACTGTTCCACCCAGTGGATAAGCCCTAGCTACATGATGAAATGATGGCTATATAAGTGCATGCACTATTAAATGTAATCTTGGTTGCAATGGTACTTGTTTGATTTATTATCTGGACAGGAATAATTATTCAGTCTTGTTAGGGTAGAAACATATTTACCCTATTCAGATTGGGAAATTGAAGCACAATTTGAATTATTATCAAGGCATGGTCACATGTTCCAAATGATGAATATATAAGATGAAAGTCACCCAGTGTAATGGGAAGTTGTTGGCATTTGGAGCTGATGACTCTGGCCACCTAAGACCAATAGAAGGAAATGGGTTGTCTCAAAATATCACATCAAAGAAAATAACTCTGGAGACAATACTGAAATTAGATTTCAATAAAACAGAACAATAGAGGAGGAAGAGAATTTTCATACTCTTAGCTCTGTGCTAAACTTTTGTATACATTATCACCCTTAACCCTTAAGACTCCCTGCATATCAGAATATTACAACCAGATGAAGAAGTAAAGTTACAGAAAGGTAAAGTAAATTGTCTGAGAAGACACAGTTAAGTAATACATTTTTCACTTTAACATGCATACATCTGGATCAAAATCTAGTGATCTTCTCCGTAGACGCTATTATTATTGCACGTATTCAGTCAATATACATAGGTAAAGGCCCTCTTCTTTGACACACAAATACAAATTGCGCTTCTAAATTTCACAAGTTTATTGTAAAACAATCACAATTGCAATATTTGACATAAACATCTATTTTATAGTTTGCTATTAAATGTTATTTTCTGAATTATTTGTAGTTGTTCTTCGTAACTTATGTGATAAGCAAAGCAGAAGTGATTGTCCTTGTTCTACAGATGGGAAGATCTAAGCTTAGATGACGCCTTCCTTCATCTTTTTCATTCTCTGGGGCTGCTTTATCCTTCCATCACTTGGAAATGGCGGAATTCCCACTCTCTTTTGCCACCAAAGGTCATGCCGTTCTGAATAATTTACTTCATGGGAGTTGAATTTTCACAAAATAGAATGGTAAGTACACAAAGATGTCATAGCTCGCTGTGGCTTATTTCTTTGGTGATGCCTTCCCTCCCAACACACACACAAAATGTTTCAAAGAGGCTTAGTGATTGTCCAAGGTCAATCAGCTTGGTGGCAGAAAATCACACAAACAAGATGCCTGTTTCAAAATCATTTACTGTATTCTTTCTTTCTTTTTTTTTTTTTAAAACAAAATGAAGTTTTTGTTTTTTTTAGGTTACACTGATTGCATTTATTATATAAAGTCCCTCTTATACTTGTATCCCACCCCCAAGAAATGTGCCATACACCATGACCTCCCAATCTCTTCTCTTCCTGCTACCTCATTCCTCTACCCCACCCCTTGTATTAGCTCATCTACTGCCTTCAGATTAAAACTGAGTACATTGGATTCTTGCTTCTCCATTCTTTTTTTTTTTTATTGAGTCATTTGTACATAGATCATAAATATATTTATGCCATTATGGGATTCAATGTGTTGATTATTTGTACAAATTGGAGTGCTTACATCCTAGATTTCGCCTCATTTACCTAGTTATAGCATTAAGACATTTGTGTTCTACACCTGATAGATCCAACTTGTACTTGCAATGTGCTCCATAGGTGTGGTCCGCCTGCTAACTCTCCCTTCATCAACCCACCTTCCTTTCCTCCCTTCTCCCTCTCCTTCCCTCCTTCATCCTAGGCTATAGCTGTGTTTCATTCTTCATATGCAAGTGTGAGTGATTCTTAATTGGTTTCATAGTAGTACTGAGTACATTGAATTTTTTTTCCATTCCTGAGATACTTTACTAAGAAGAATATTTTCCAGCTCCATCCATGTAAACATAAAAGAGGTAAAGTCTCCATTTTTTAATGCTGCATAGTATTCCATGGTATACATAAACCACAATTTATTAATCCATTCATGGGTCGATGGGCACTTGGGCTTCTTCTATAGGACTTGGCAATTATGAATTGAGCTGCAATGAACAAGCTAGTGCAAATATCTTTATTGCCAAATGATTTTTGGTCCTTTGGATATACACCTAGAAGAGGTATTGCAGGATCAAATGGCAGGTCTACATTTAGATCCCTGAGTGTTCTCCAAACTTCCTTCCAAAAGGAATATCCTAGCTTACATTCCCACCAGCAGTGCAGAAATGTTCCCCTTTTTCCATTTACTGTATTCTTAACACAACAGCTGTATTAAGAGCTGTTGACATGCTACAAAAGCAACTCTTCCTTACTTTATTCTGGGTTCTTTTTTCTTTTAAAATGCCTACACTTGGCTGCTCACAAAATGATGGCAAAAATAAATAAATAAATAAATAAATAAATAAATAAATAAATAAAACAGGCCCAAAGTTAGATGAGACCTGGGACAATATCTCACCCCAGAGATTTACTATATTTTTTCAGTCTTTCTACTCCTGGAATCCCACTGAATGATACCCAACAGCACATTTTTTTCTCCTATAGGAACATAGATCATTCCGCATCCCACCAGAGGAATATTAAAATAAAATAAAATACTGTTGCTTGTCCTACATCTGCTATATCTTTTAGTTTACATGAAATTCTTTTGAAGTCTGATGACCTTTGCTTTGATCATTTTCAATTCCAGAGCACTGAACAATCACTGTATTACTTTGTTTTTCAATTTTCTATGTCAAAGGATTTGTTTAATGTTCAGCTTTCCCCTCATTGGAATAACCTTTTATCGGCCAAGTAAATCACATGTTCTCTGAATTTTTGCTTCATAATTCCATTATTCCTATTTTAACAGAACATTTTAAGTCATATTTTACTTTTAATTTTCTCTCTTTCTCCATCAAGGGGATATTTAGAATTTCTTACTTATCTCAAGAGGGACTGATTCAACATGAGCCACTTTTGCTGAATACTAATTAGTCCACTCATCTGAAATGTATTGAGTGCCCACTTTGGGCATATGAGTATGAGGTCTGACAGTTAAGTTCACAAATTTATCCTAAAAAAAGACAATTTTTTTTTTCTTGAGGCACAGTCTCAAGCTGTTACCCTGGGTAGAGTGCTGTGGTGTCATAGCTCACAACAATCTTAAAATCTTGGGCTTAAGCAAATCTTTTGCCTCAGCCTCCCAATTAGCTGGGACTTTAGGCACCCGCCATAAGGCCTGGCTAGTTTTTTGTTGCATTTGTCATTATTGTTTTAGAGGGCCCAGGCTGGGTTCGAACCCGCCAGCCTCAGTGTACGTGGACAGTGCCCTACCCACTGAGCTACAGGTGCTGCCCATAGAAAAAGACAAGTTCACAGACTTGTCCTGGAAAAAGTGCTACTTACCTCATTGCTGAATATCACTACATTTGCCTTTGAAGTACTCCCCTTGGGAAGATATGCACCGACACTGGTGCCTAGTATACCCTCCAAAGTAATTTTGGAACTCTTTCTAGAATGGCCATTGTTTTACCTTTGATGTCTTGAATGCCATCAAAATGTCTCCCTTTCAATATTTCTCTTCTTAGGGTAAAGAAAAATGTAACTGGTGCCCAGATCAGGTGAATAGAGAGGGTGTTCCAATACAGTTATTCCTTTACTGGCTAAAAACTCCCTCACAGACAGTGTTGTGGGAATTGCTACATAGTGGGGATGCATGAATGATGAGTTGGTGAAAAATTCAGGTGGTTTTTGCCTAACTTTTTCACACAGCATTTTCAGCACTTCCAAATGTTAACTTGGTTAACTATTTGGTTGGTACAAATTAATAATGAACAATCCCTCTGATATCAAAAGCACTGCTATAGCAATGTATATAGCAATGATAGCAACATTGTTTTAACTCTTAATTAGGACTGACAGAACTTTTATGGTCATGGAGAACTGGCTGACTTCCATTGTGCACTTTGATGCTTTCTTTCAGGGTCATATTGGTACACCACAAGTGATAACATGGCTCAAAACATCATCTTGCCTCTCCAAAAGATCTTGTCAAACTTTGATTCTCCTTTGCTTTTGTTCATCAATGATCTCCTTTGGGATCAATTTTGCACACACTTTTCTCATGCTGTTCCTGATTTCACTTCCACTCTTGACCAGTTTAACAAGAAATTTAATGGTTGTTCCTTGCTCTAATTTGAGGTCTTGCAAAAGCACACAAAATAAACAACAGAAATAATGAATGCCACTCAGCCAGACAATTAATAGATCCTACCCAAAAATAAATGATTGCATTGACTTGATTTTCTTTTTACGTGCAAAAATATCCTTCCAAATATATTACTATGTCTTTGACCATAATCTGATTACAGGTTCTAGAAAGATGGAAAATGTATTAGAAAACTTTTGTTTTTCTTTAAGACTTTTTTTTTTTTTGAGACAAGATGTTGCTCTCGGTAGAGTACTGTGCAATTATAGCTCACAGCAACCTCCAACTCAGACTCAAGTGATCCTCTTGCTTCAGTTTTTTCTATTTTCAGTTGCAAAGGGATCTTGCTTCTTGTTTAGGCTGGTCTTGAACCCGTGATCAAGCCATCCACCCACCTTGGCTTACCAAAGTTCTATAATTACAGGCGTGAGCCACAGTGCCCAGCCTCTTTAAGACATTTTAGAACCCTTCTCTTATGCTTTATTTTCATTCATTTTCTTTTTGGACACTTTCTCTAATTCTTAAAATTCTAGATGATTCATTCAAGTGAGCTTCAAAAGTTTCTTTTGTGTTTCTAAATATTCTTAGGTCTGTTGTATACAAGTCTTGACGTAAGCTCCACATTTTTTTTTTTATTACCAAATATATCCCTGTAGGGTTTCTTTGCTAAAGATAGGTCATTCCTCTCCTATTCAGATTGGTGATGAAAACAAATAAACAAAAACCTTTGATTAATTTTATCTCAACTTTCATAGACACTAATCCTCACAAAAATACTTCAGGAAGAAAAATCACTAAATCATTTTCACCTGATGAGAACGATAGACTTTAAGAGTTAATCTGTGTACATGATAGGAAGTTGATCTATTTGTGGTGAAGGTAATATTTACCTCAGTTTGTCTAAATCAAAAGCCTTTTCTGTTTCTCTCGGGCTAAAGCATGGGAGGGCTATTTTAGCTGAAGGAACTGTTGGGTATTGTTCTAAGACTAGTCACTAAAACCAGACTGGGCTGGTTTCTGCTTCTCCGAATTTTTATTTATTATGTTTATTTTATCCCAGAGTCACCCCTGGTGGCTTCTCTATCTTACAGTACACAGAGCCATTATGTCTGTGAATGATTTGCTCTTCTATTAAAGCAGTTGGTACCTCCAAGCTTAACTGTGTTTGTGTATAATATTAATATGCAGAGACTTTTTCCCTTCTGGTGCTAACCTCCTTTCCACTCCAATTATGCAAGTGGCTGAGAGACTCACCATTGGAATTGTTAGTTGTATTAAACTGAGAAATAGTCACAGGTCATAAACCTCCCAAATAAATGGAGCTCAAAAAGGATGTGCACAGAAATTAAAGTTCTAGATTGCATTTATCTCCAAGTTTTACTGTGTTCACAGCGTTTTCCTCTTGTTCATGTAATGAATCCTTATTTGTTTAATGATAGTGATTAGATGCCTTAAATTACTAGAAATCAAAGCCATTCCCCTCAGCACTGGGCATAGATATAAGAACTTTCAGTTGAGTATTCTCCAGGCTCCTTTTTATAATAGTACTAAATACACATAAACAAGCATCTGTTGCAGTAATTTAAATGTTTTCTCCTTATGTACTTCATGTATATCAAAAACAGAATGTGTTATTTAACATATTAGTTGAGTTCATGGATTAGAATCTTAATTTGTGAACAACTAGCATATAGAGATCACCAAGTCAGCATAATAAAGAATATTTTTCTGACTCAAACAGGCACATCTTTCATTTCACTGGGATGTTTGTATTTATTATTCAGGATCACATTTCAAAGTACTTAGACTCCACATCTATAAAAGGTCACCTCTCTCCTTGCTTTAGGTGATTTTAAGGAAAATAACTACTTTTCCTTAAACTATACAGAGATTCAAATACAATTTTGACATTTGCTGCCTTGAAATAATGGTGCTAATTAAAATTAAAATTGGAATAGAAGTTGAAAATTAAAATGACAAAAAAGAGGGCCCTGGAGTTCAGACAAATATATATATGAAATTAAGTCAAAGAACAAGAGAATGGTTGGATAATAGCATGTTGAATTGATTTTCAAATAAAATGTCAATGAGTATAATGGAAGCTTGTATATTCTATGTAGAATGAGGCGACTCTTCCCATACTATTTTGGGTGCAGTGACAATTGATGTGTAAGAAAATAGATGAAACAGAAATTAAACTCTTCTAAATAAGAAAGGTCATTGACTACATAAGAATTTTTTCATCTATATTGCTGCTTGCAAATTCAAGTGGAAATGTAGAATAAAGCCCATTTTATTTATTTTTTATTTTATTTATTTATTTTTCACCATACACTGGTTTTATACGCCATTTGACAAATTTTCATAACAATGGTTAACATAGCCTTCCTGGCATTTTCTTAGTTATTGTGTTAAGACATTTCTCTTCTACATTTAGTAAGTTTTACATGTACCCTCATAAGATGCACTGTAGGTGTGATCCCACCAATCACCCTCCCTCCGCCCATCCTCCCTCCTCCCCTCCCCTCTCTTTCCCCATATTCTTAGGTTATAGTTGGCCTATAGCTTTCATATGAAAGCTATAAATTAGTTTCATAGTAGGGCTGAGTACATTGGATACTTTTTCTTCCATTCTTGAGATACTTTACTAAGAAGAATATGTTCCAGCTCCATCCATGTAAACATGGAAGAGGTAAAGTCTTCATCTTTCTTTAAGACTACCTTAAATTAACTCCCACGCTCCACACATTGGGAAGGATATTTACTTTTCTCCATAAAAGTAAAGTTCCATATCCTTTATGGGTAGAATCCCTATATATCTGGTGAGATTATTAACGTTGCTGGTTTTCATTCTAAAATGTATCCCTATTGGGGAATAATAAACCTCATGGCCTATAATTAGATACCTTAAATTTCCCGAAATCAAGTCCATTTCCCCCAGCCTCAGACTTGTATGGCTATTGTAAGGATATAATGAGAATATGTATGTAAACACTTGCTTTGTGTTTGGTTTATAGGAGGCACTCAGAAACCATGAGTATAGATACACAGTTTTTACCAACCTTGATTTGTATACATGCCATTGTGCAAAAGGTTTATGAACAAAAACATTGTGCCACATTTAATATTGAATACAAAAAAAATGAAATAAGAACCCAAGGTTAAGCTGCCTGAGATATAGTTAAGGGTGTTAGAAAATTGGGGAACAAAAATTCAAAGCCAAAGTTATAATTTAATTTATTATAAAGATTTGGAATTCGAGTGATTGGTTATAATTTATTTGCAGGTGTTACATAAGGGTTTTTAGGAGAGATTGAATTCGGAATAACTCTTAAAAGATGAGCAAAATGTCTATCACATAAGAACTGGAGGAAATTCCAGTTTGGAAAAAAGAAAAAAATAACCTTAACTCAAACCCAGAGACCCAGAGGATGAGCAGCAACTGGGTTAGAAGTTCTACGTGCAGTGAGCACAGAATGGTGACAGGATCAAATGACAGAGGAAACGAGGTGAAGTCTATTTCGAACAGTGAAAGATTTTGACAGATGGGTAAGGGCTATATATGTTTGTAATAGGTGACTGACATAATCACAGTCTACCAAATGATTGGAAGGGTCAAGGATTTATAGAGGAAATAAGGTCAGAAGAAACGTACAATTATTTGAACAAAACTAAGGGAGTCTTCAGTGAACATAGTAGTGACGTGAAAAAAGAGGAAAGTGCAAAAATATCAGACATGAGAAAATGTGTATGTGTATGCATACCCATATTTTGTCATTTTATGTATTATATGTACATACATAAAATGAAAAAATATGCATAATAATACATAATATTTATGTAGTATGTGTACATACATAAAATAACAAAATATGTGTATGCATGTATTTATATGAGTATACATACACATGAAATAATATATGTATATACATATGTATGTATATAAAACATATATTCTTTCATTTCATGTGTGTATATATGAATATACATATATGTGTGTCAATATAGCTATCTCTTTCATCCATGTTATAAAGATTAATTTTAGGGCATGTATGATAGACCTGTTGAATAAAAAGACAAAATGTCACCCAAGTAGTGGAAATACCAAAATTTGAATTATCGTATTTACAAATAAAATGTTCAGTTATCCAGACTAGAGTCAGGTACATATATTATTATAAAGTGAAGAAACAAAAGCATAAAAATGCAGAATTGATTATGGTTTGCTCCTTATTAAACTGAAGAACTAGTGTAACCAAAAGCATTGTAAGAATTTGAGCAGGTAGAGTTAAATGTTGCCTTCAGAACAAGCGTATTTCTTATCCGATTGCTGTGTTTTGTCAAGAGGGTCCATCTATGATGGTATTACAGTTATAATGTTGCCTTGGGAAAAGTTATGTAGACAAATTTCAGAAGCATGCATGCTGCACGGAGCCTTGAAAGGAAGACTGAGACATTGTGAGTCTGTATGCTTAAGATACATTAAATATTACGTATGTTATACATAACTGAAAGCCCCTTATCCTTTAACCCCCACTAACTCAACTAACACATCTACAACATGAATGATGAAGAAACCAAAGACAGGAATAATCAAGGACAATATCTTTATGGATGTTAACATCAGTTTGTCATAACTTAGAATGCCCTGTCTTAGATTTTTTTTTTTTTTACTATGTCCCCAGATAATTTGCACATTCTCAATCTGGGGTAAGTATTCTGTCTATTTGACTTACTATTTTTTGCTCAATTACTTTTAGTGATCCAGGGAGAGCACAGGTTTCAACAGCATCCTTGACTGCCTTTTTTATACTCCTAGGAAGTGTAATGGTCCCCCTCTGCATCTTGTAACAGATACCATTAATTAGACCTGACAAGTTAATGATAGGCTATATTAACCACATTTGTCTAAGCATTTCACAGATATCTCCTGCTTCCAGTGAGAATCATTAGATTAAAGAAAAATATTTAGAATACTGAATTTCCTCACAAAGTCAGATTCCTTAATCTCAAAATTATCTAAAATAGGATTTTTTTCAAAGGGTTGGGCTAAAATCCATTATATACACTTTATCCAAAGGCAGACGAATCTCCATCGACCACACAATTTGAAATCTTATTCTGATGGTTAAAAATCACCCATAGTTCCCCATTACTGACCAAGTAAACATTGCTCTGCTCAGCCAGCCAAGGCACTTTATGTTTTGCTTTTCCTATATTATGTGTATTTACTGTCATACAAACTATTTTCCTGCTAAGTTGAATTACTTGCTAATCCATAAATATGTTTTCAGGAGTAATATCCTTTTGAAATTGATTTTAATTAGACAAGCAAAATTTGGCTGTACTGGCTTAGTTCATCTTTGCTTTATCTCATGAGAGGATATACAGCAAAGCAAAAATTACACATCTTCCTTCCTATGGTTTTGTGGTGGCTTGAAATAGGTGGTAGTCTCCCCAGAAAAGCTATACCATCGACTTAACAAACTACACACAACGTGCTATGCTAAGGCTTGTCAATCAAGGTCAACCAGTGAAGAATAAGTGGAAACAATCCAACCATGTAGAGTCCCAGCTCTTTTGCTCACATATCAGATACTTTAGAGCAGAGAGATAGAAAAGCCAGGGAGAATAGCAGTCTCAGGCTCTGAGAAATCTCACCTTGAGAAGAGAAGAAGAATCAATAAAGGATTGAATTACATGGGTACAAAACTATAGTTAGATAGTTATATAGAATGAACAATATATAACAGCACAATGAAGTGATTATAGTCAACAATAAGTTCGGGTATACTTTAAAATAACCTTTTTTATACTCTACTCTTAATAGATTTAAAACATACCATTGCATTATGCACAATAGATGAGATCCCCCTCCCTCCTTCAATAAGTAAGTCAGGTGCTGGTTATGTTAACAAGTTTGATGTAAGCTTTCCATGTTGCATATCAAATTATCACATTGTACCCCATAAATGCATTAATGTATACAGTTATGATTTAATAAAAAATTAAAATTAAAAAAAGAAAAAGAAAAAATCCAGAGACTAGAAAAGTAAAATAAAATAAACTTTTTTTAAAAGTGTGGAATTGGAATGTTCCTAATGAAAAGAAATATTAAATGTCTGAGGTGACAGATGATTTGATTAATTCAAATTGTATGTCTGTATCAAACCTCCCATGCAAATACAACTATTATGTACCCATAATAATTAAAAACAAATCAAGTATAACTGAGATAGAGAACTGGCATGTCCTGCTTGATAGAGTCATAAAACTCATATTTACAATTGCCAAATGTGTAAGCAGCCTAAATGCCCACCAACCCAGGAATAGATTAATAAGCTTGATATAAGAATTCCATGGAATACTATTCAGCCACTAAAAAGATGGAGACTTTACATCTTTTCTATTAATCTGGATGAAGGTGGAACATACTCTTCTTAGTAAAGCATCACAAGAATGGAGAACCAAGAATGCAACGTACTCTATTCTAATAGGAAGGCTGTAGATGAGCTAATACAAGGGGGATAGGAAGGGAAATGAGCAAGTGGGGAGAGGGGAAAGGGAAGGGGGATCTAGGGTCACAGTGTAGTGTACACCTCATGGGGGCAGGACACAATTATAAGAGGGACTTTATCTAACAAATGCAATCAGTATAACCGAATTCTTTGTACCCTCAGTGAATCCCAAACAATTAAAATAATAAATAATTTTTTAAATAAGAGTTCTAATACCCAAACCAAGATCTCTGATAAAACACTAAGTGGTAGAGAGACCAGCCAAAACCAGCTAAAAGGAAGATGGCTCTGAAAAACAACCTCAGGTTACCCTCACAGCTCAGGCTCATTATACCCTCCATAGAAGGTATTAGCATACTAAAAGAAACCGCCACCAGCACCCTGAAAGTTTACAAATGTCATGCAACTGTTGGAAATTACCCTACATGGTTTAAAAGAGGAGAAACCTCAGTTTCAGATACTCAACCCTATTTCAGAAATTTTATGAATAATCCTCCCTCTGCTTAACATAAAATTAAATAAGAAGTATAAAATAAGATTCCAGGAGTTCACAAAGTTCTACTCCCTTTGCTCTGAGAGATAGCCACAGCTTTCCCTATGGAGACCCTCATTCTTTTTTTCTTTTCTGACTTCAATAAACTTGCTTTTGCTTACTCTGTCAGCTTACTCTTGAATTCTTCCCTGCACAGTGGCAGGAATCCACCTGGACTTTGGGTCAGACCCTGGTTTTGATGCCCACTTCCTTGTATCAAAACTGTTTAGCAAAACCTATGTCAGTATATGATGTCTCTTCCCATCTTACTCTAAGGTCAGACAGAGCTGGATCAGTATGCCTTAGAATCTAGTACTAGGTTCTGTAAGTGCCTCCATGGCCAAACAGGGAAGGGTTCATGTGTCAGTGAACAAACACATATTTTACCTCTGTCAATATCTTGGACTCAGAATCTATAAGAATAACAGAGCTGGGAGTCTAATAATGGTTCTCAGCATTTAACCATGACATTCAAAGCACCCCTGTAAATTCATTGCCTGTGTTGCAAAAAAAAACAAAATAAGAGAGTCATATCTTGATCAATAATATATGTCTGGTTAGAAGTGATTCTTTTCATAGGTGCTCACAGCTAATAATGAAGTTCAAAGAGAAGTTACCATTCAAAATTTTCATTGTTTGAAATGGTAAATTAAAGCATGATTTTAACATTATATGTGGGTGTGTATGTATTCCTTAAGAAAATAGAATTTCTTTTAGAGAGAAATAGGGAAATTAATATTGGAATAAAGGAATTGCTGTGATTATTAAATAAGAAGTGCTGAGGGATATTGAAAATGCTATTGGTGATGTTCCTCACATGCTAAAGTTGCCTGTACTTGTAATAGAGTATTTTCAATATTCTTACAACCTCCTAACTCAAATGGCTATATTTCTCTGTCTCTCTCTCCCAGGGTTTTCTCCTGCAGGATGATAAACTGCAAGAAGTTCTCTATTGGTTATATGAAGAATTAATACTCAGGGTGCAGCCCTCTGCCATTAGGGAGTGGAACTGGTATATAAATGGCCCAGGCTTCAGCTCTCTGGTCCTGTAAGTCTGATCCTGCACCACAACATTTCTCAATAGCACTTGAGTTTCATTTGCCCAACATACACTTTATCACCTTTCTTCCATGTTTTATCATTTTACCCCCTCCCTCCTTTGTAATTGCTGGAATCACCTCACAGTCGAAGTATCTGCCCTGAAAACCTGAACTCTGTCTGCTTTTGGGAAAACTCAGATTAAGATTGAACAGTTTTTCCTTCTTATCCTCTCATTCTTATAATACCTTTTCAGATATTTGATTTAGTATTTTGTTATCACTGATTCACATGTTGATCTCCCCTATAAAAATTTAAAGATAATTGTAAACATGAAACCACGATTTTATTCAACATTCTAACTTGAATACTCCTTACATGAGTAAATGGCTATAAAGCAAATGAATGAATGAATGAAATGTGGAAATCTAATATCCATGAGCTATTCTATGAATTATTGAGTATTTTTCTGACCAATAGTGCATTAAGTCACATGACAATAGCAGATGGTAATTTCCATATCCTCTAAAAATTTAAATCCTGCCTTATTAGAGACCAGATTTCAAAAACCAAGCTGTCCTCTTTCCCAAAAGGAAGCTAAAGTAGACAATACTGACCCATTCCAGGAGCAAAAATATTTGACCACCACAGCTAGGTGCCAATAAATAAGATGGCAAATTAGGCTAAGGATTTCAAGTGCATCTGGGAAAGTCTGGGAAAATGAGACAGATGCCATTACTTTAGGTACTGATTTTTCTGCTCTAGGAACAAATCCTCCATTTTTTAGGCACTTCTTTCCATCTGAAATAGTTGTTCAACAAGTTGGAACTGACAGTATACAAAATGTTTTACTGGCATGTGTCAAGTAGTTTGATACATTTCATGCCTGAATAAATGCAAAATGAAATTTTAGCTGAGGGTGCTGGTATATCAAATGGCTTTTCAAAGATCAGGGAATAAGGGGTATGTCTCCCACGGAGAAACTCATGGAGACAATTTGTCTGATTCATAATTTAATTGCCATAATAAAATCAAATGTACATAAGCTCAGGCATACTAATGAATAAGAAGCAAAATTGGCTTTTACTCTGTCTACCGAATGAATGGTCTAGTATTTGTTGAGTGAAGCATACAGATCACTGTGGATCCAAAAATTACCCCAAGGTGTTGTAAAAGCTGTAACTTGAAAATTAACATTGATTGGCCTTTTACAAAATGCTTTCTAAATGACAATAATTCATTAGTGACAAGAAGATGTATCCTGACAAGATGTGTTTAAAATTTTCTAATAAATTTCTTTAAATTTGAACATACTGCAAAATAAATCTGACTTTTGATTCATGTTTTAACAATTGATTCCAGGAGTGTCCAACATTTTGGCTTCTCTGCACCACATTGGAAGAAAAAGTTGTCATGGATCAAACATTAAATGCACAAACACTAATGAACGCTAATGGGCACCAACAAATTGTGTGATATTTGCCTCCACAAATAAGCACAAATGTCCTCACATAATTTTTCTTTTGCCAAAATAACTTCATTTGCCACTCCCCCTTTCTTAGAAAGGTATCATCTACTATATTTATTTATCAAAGAAATCTAACTTAATTTTTATTAATAAAATTAATTTATTAATTATATACTATAAATATTACTGCCAACTAATACCTTCATTTCATATTGAACTTTACTTTTTCTAAAATTATTCGGTATACTTGTAGCTTAAAAAAAAAGCACACATTTTATGTTTTCGTTGGTCTATGTGGTCTAGTTGTGGGAAAAAATGCAAAATCTTGTTTTTGCAACAAACAGGCCATAAGTTCCCCAAGCATTACATAAGTGAAATAAGCCAAGCACAGAAAGATAAATCTCACATCTTCTCATTCATATGTGGGAGCTAAATATTAAAATCAATTGATCTCAAGGAGACAGAGAGTAGAATGATGTGGTTACCAGAGGCTGGGAAGGGTAGTGAAAAGTAGGGGATAAAGTGAAAATGTTTAATGATCGCAAAAATGTAATTAGAATAAACAATATTTGATAGCATGACAAAAATTTTATTTATGAGAGAATTTTGATGTTATTAATATTTTTGTAGGTTTGTTGTTTGAGAAGGGCAAAGGCAGATTGCATTTTGAATATATCATTTGCTTATTCTGTATTATAAATTTTACTAGTATTGAGTGCATACTCTAGGGTTTCCAAAATCAGATTATTGATATTTTCATCCAAAAGGACATTTCTGGATGACGAAGAAAGATGAAAGAGTAGTGCTGTGTCTGTACATCCATACACCTGCATTCAATCCGGGGTGTGGGTTCTATGTAACAGTGGACGTTTACTCGGGCATCAGACCATGACGGAGCTAGGAGGAGACAAAAAGGAATACGCATGTTGGTAATGCATGTTTTTTACTCTCATCCTAAATTTTTACTAAAACATTTTAGGTATAGTTACTTAGCAATTACATAGCAACCTAATAAGTTAGCTGTTACATCAATGGTAAAAATGGTTTTAAAAAAACAAAGACATGGTACAGTCTTGACTTACTGTGTGTGTGTATCTAGGTGTCTGGGCACACATGCCCACTTGTGTTCTAAGATAATTAATTTTAGTGCTTTTGTTCATTTGTTTGTCTACCATAGTGACTGGAAGATTGGAAAGATACAGGCCCAAACTTTTTAAAAAAATGAATTTCAACACTAGGCATGACCTGGAAATATGGAACTTTATTGGATGAAAGGGAAAAAAAGGGAGGATTATGTGACAATTTTTAAGGTTTATCTGAGTTTCGATGTTATTTTTCTTTTTTGGAGGATTTCATTTGGATGCATTGTTCAGTCAATATTAATTCAAGAAGTCTCTGTGTAAGTGTGTGTGCACACAAACACATGCTGTGTATACATCATGCACAGTACTAAACTCCAAGGGACAAGCAATATGGTCCTTATCTTCATGATGTTTATATTACAGTGTTTATATTTAAAGGGGGGGGTCATGAGATAACAAAAAATAAAAACAAGATATGCATAAAAAATTTGGACAATGCTAAGTGGTATAAAACATTTAACAACCTAATATTATATATATATATTTTAGAGACAGAGTCTCACTTTGTCACCCTCAGTAGAGTGCTGTGACATCACAGCTCACAGCAACCTCCAGCTCTTGGGCTTAGGCAATTGTCTTGCCTCAGCCTCCCGAGTAGCTGGGGCTATAGCACCTGCCACAAGGCCTGGCTATTTTTTGTTGCAGTGTGGCTGGGGCCAGGTTTGAACACACCACCCTCAGTATGTGGGGCCAGCACCCTAGTCACTGAGCCACAGGCAGCACCCAACAACCTAATGTTGAATGACTGAATTTTGGGAGGCTGGTCAGTGGAGGCAAGAAGATATCTGTAGTTGATTCAGATATACTAGAGGTCTTTTGATATTATTATCATGGAACTAACACTTGAAGGTCAAAGTTAAGTCATATGGATGAATCCTCAGGGCCTGAGAAGATTTCTGAACAGCTGAGCATGAAGTAAGGGAAAGGGCCTAGTCAGAGAGCTGCAGATAGTGGGAATGAAAGGTCCCAGAAAATCAGGAAATAGCATTCCCAGATTTGGGAAGAAATTAAAAAAAGAAATGCCCAGATCAATCAAGAGAATGCACTTGCAGTGCTATTATCTTTTTTAAGTAAACAATTTTTTTAAACAATTAGCGATGGATACCATCTAGTTATCTTTCAGTTCAGTAAGATTGATTTCAGCTTGTTTGCATTCTAGAATGTGAAATTAATTAAAACATTTCTTCACTGAAAAGCTCTCCGGAGTCATAACAGAATAAAAGAAAATAGGAAGGAAAAGAAAAGAAAAGATACATATGCTGGTTACAAATTCCAAATTACAAACTGCAGCGCGATAGAGAAGTCTGTCCAGAGTCGGACTAGAGTTTTATCCCCTGAATTATGATATCCAATACAGTAAGCAAAGACAAAATACTCAAAGACGATTGCTTTGGGCCCAGAGAGGTTTAAAAACATTGTGACTGTAAATAGAACATGATCAGTAAAGTCTTCGTTCCTGTTTTCCTCTCATTCATTGTTATTCTCATAATAATGGTTTAGTATCAACAACTTTTTTTTATTTTTAACAACAGATTAAAAAAATAATATACCAGGTTACCGACAATCTGTGCTACTGTCACCCAAGGTGAAATCAATGCATTGCATACTTGCAAATTCAGTCCTTGGTATTAGCACAGGGTAAATAAAATAATAATCAAGATTTAAGATATTAAACATGTTTATTTTTTAAACTAACAAGGCATGCGCAAAAGAAGACTCAAAATGTGATTCTAATTTTAAAATGCATTTTTAAATAAACTTTATTGAAGTATAGCTAACATCCAGAAAATTTGAACAAATTACTATATGGCTTGATGAATATTGCAAAATGAGCACAGCTGTGACTCACCACTCAGATCGAGAGAAATAGGACTTAACCAGTACTGTGGAAGCTTCATAATGCTCCCTCCAGTCACCAGGCTGAGTCTCTGCCCCAAGGGCTAACATCGAATAAGACTTCTGTGTGTATATGTATGTATGTGTATGTAGGTGTGTGGGTGTGTTCTATTAAGGGAATTCTATTATTGAAATCACAAAGCATGATTCTTTGGCATCTACTTTATTTTTCTCTATATCATGTTTGAAGGACTTTTACTTGCTATATCCCCAGCCTTTCTTCGGGAATCTGGAAGAATGTTAAAGGTTAGTGTAACTCCATATATGGTCCTCAAGTGCCAGAAAGAAAATGAAGGAGATGAAAATCTTCTCCAAATAATGATGAACATGTACTAACTTATACTTTTATTTATTGTAACATTTAGAAGCAGTTGTATTAATAACTGTAGACCCAAGTTTGAACTGTGTCTCTGCCACTTGGTTGACCTGCATCATGTGTAAAAATAAATAAATTGTTTCAATACCAATTTTTTCACCTCTAAAATGGAAAGAAAAATATGTTTATTATTTTCTCTGATGAAATCCTACTCTCATTGCAAGGTTTTTTTTTGTTTGTTTGTTTTTGTTTTTTGAGACAGAGACTCAAGCTATCCCTTCTAACACTTGGGCTCACATGATCCTTTTGCCTCAGTTTTTCTATTTTATCTAGAGATGGGGTCTTGCTTTTCTCAGACTGGTCTCCAGCTGGTCTCCAGCACAAGCAATCCATCCACCTTGGCCTCCCAGAGTGCTAGGATTACAGGCATGAGTCACCGCGCCCAGCCCCTAAATTTTCTTTTTTAAAAATAAGATTACATGGGATCACGCATTTTAAGGTAAGAGCATAGTATTGTTATGCTCTTCAATGCTAATTGAAGACAATACAAACTTCAATTAGCAAAAGCATTAACAGACCCCAAGTTCTGGCACATTTGTAATGTGTCTCCTGAGCCTCATTGTGTTATTTAACTAGCATTTCTGAATTTCACACCCTCCAGGTCTATGCACTGCTGTATTCTAAAATAAAGTTCCTGGGAATTGTTTACACCAATATCAAGAAAAGTATCAAACTGTAAGTATCTTTCAGATCCTTTATCAAAATTTAAGGCTTCGTAAAACTGTGGAATTTAGAATTCTGAGTAGCAATTAACACATAACAAGTTATCTCATGACATATTGACTTAACTGAATACAGATTCTTCTACAGTGGAACCTCTGTAGTTGACCACCTCCTACATTGACCCCCTCCTTAAGTTGACCTAATTTTCGTAGACCAGACATGCACCACATGTATGTATCAGTACAGTAGAGCTAGTTCCTTATGTTGACCACCTCTCTCCTTGTGGTCAATTTACAGAGGTTCTACTATATCATTGTTCATAGGTTTCGTGCATAGTAACTTAGGAAAGGCTGTGCTTGGTGGTTCTGAGTAAGCATATCACATATGATTACAGTCAGATGGTGACAGGGCGGGGAAGATCACCTGCTCAGAGCAGGCAGAGGCTGGAAGAGCACATTTTCCTCTTCGTGTAGTCTTAAAATGCAATGATCATTGAACATGGAGTAGTTTGAACTTCCTCACAATGTAGTGACCTGAGAACAGTCAGACTGCTTACATAAAAAGTTAAAATAATCGAGGATCAGGTCGACAACACCTGGGAGGAAAGTGGGAGCTGCTTTGTGTTTCCGACCTAACTTTATGCAGCTCCACTTCATCACAGGGTCTTGGTTGATCAACAGTCACAAACAGCCACAGTTTTAAGGGGAAGGGAGTGACATGGATCCTACTTCTGGAAAGGAGAAGGATCAACAAATGTGTCTACTTTTTTATTTTGCTTTTTTTTATTAAATCATAAACAGATAGGTCATGTATACATTAATGCTTTTATGATGTCTACATTTTTTAAACTCTCACCACATTGAGAGCTTATCCTCCATCACTTTCATGCATCAGACTCTAGTGCATGGCCAGGAAAAGAAGGTTGAAAAATAAGCTACTCAATCTAAAGCAAGTAGCACAGAGCCTAATATGTAATGATTTCTACATAAACTACAGCTACTAGTAAAAATAAAAATGGTATATTTAATAAATATAGATAGTTGTTTTTTACTAAAAAAAGCAGAGGATTTTTCAAGTGGAAATATATGAATAGGGTTCTAATTAGTGTTATGTAATTGTTTTTATCCCCTTGCTCATAAAAGGGGAGGGTTATTCATAATGATCTTGAGGTCTCCATCAAGTTCTTTCATATTTGTTTTAGTTTTTATGCAAAGGATCAAGAATTAACCACTTGAAAAATGAGTCAAGATGCATTAAATTCAGTGTGTAAAATGAGAGGATATTTAAAGGGATCTCAGAGAGCAGGGAAAGAGATCAAGAGCAGGTGAGAGAACGTAAATGCCTTTAAATTCTCTTTCCCATAATGTTATACATCTGACTTTAAGTCTCTCAATTGTCTTTAGGCAACAATTAGTCGAGAGGATTCAGCTCTATTTGAGCACCATTTGAGCCCAAGTCCATGGCAGAAAATGCAAATTGACAGCCCTAGAAAGCAATGTTCAATAACATTAAAGCTCTACTTTGTAAATATTTTAATCAGGTGAAAAAGAAGAGAAAAGGCAGAATCAATAGACACATCTTCTTTGAAACCATGTGAAACAGAAAGCAAAACAAAATGAGAAGTTAGTGGAGAGGCTAGGGAGAAAAAACTTGGAGACTGTGATTTCTTTTATAAACTTGTTATTTTCCTTTCACTACTATCAGATTTAGAGCTCCATAAAAGCAGTTGTCTTTTATTTTATGCATATACACATACCTATAGTGTAAAATAAAATTTATATAATTATATAAAATAAATTATGTACATAATACATATTAAAGTATTTGCATATAACATAAATTGTACAAATGTAATAACATGGCAGGAATAATATATTACTATATGAAAATATTATATATAATAATATATTATACAATTTACAAATAAATTATATCATAATACATTTACATAATATATTTTATTTTATTTGAACATATTTAACATATTATAATACATATGGAAATATTTTATTTTAATAATCATAATAAATACTAATATCTGAAAATAAGTTAAAAAGCAAATAATAAATATGGACAAATGTAGATGTCTTGGTTTAATTAAATTCACATACTGTATCAGCACAAGTGTATAATTCAGTGTTCCATTTTTTCAGTATATTCAGAGTTGTGCAATCATTATCACATCAATTTTAGAACATTTTCATTACCCTATAAAGAAACTCCATACACTTAAATAATCTTACTGTGTTATCTCCTAAATTCCCAGTCATGAGGCGCCATTATTATAATTTCCATCTCCATGGATTTGTGAGGCCATTTTATATAAATGGTATTATATAATACATGGTTTTTTGTGCTTGTTTCTTTCTTTCACTTAGTATAAGGTTTTCAAAGTACATCTGCTTTGTAGCGTATAATAATATTTTAATTATTTCTCTGGTGACCAATAATCCATTGTTTAGATATATCATACTGAATTTATCCATTCATCGGTTGATGGATATTTGGATTGTTTCCACCTTTTGACTTCTATAAATGATGCTATTATGAATATTTAGATACAAGATTTGATGTTGACATATGTTGTTATTTGGGGTATAAATATAGGAATGAATTTGATAGGTCATCTGGTAACTCTGACTTTTTGTGGTGTCACCAAACTATTTTCCAAAGCAGCTGCAAATTTTTACATTTAATCAGAAATGTATGTTGTTTCGAATCATTCAATATCCTTATCTATCCTTGTTATATACTTATCATTATGACTTCTATTATTTAATTATTATTGCTACCCTAATGGGTACACAGTGGTATCTCATAATGGCTTTGGTTTACATTTTCCTGATGGCTAATGATGTTGGTTGAGCATCTTTTCATGTTCTTATAGGTCATTTGCATACATTTATAGAGATGTCTATTAAAATCCTTGGCCCATTTGTTTGTCTTATTTAGTTGGAGGAGGTTTTTATTATATATTCCAGATATGAAGCCCTTGTCAGATATATCATTTTCAAATATTTTCTTTCATTGTATTGGTTGTATTTTTACACTGTTTAGTGCACAACTTACACTACATTACACTGTATATTACAGTGTACACTGACGCACAAATGTTATGAATTTTCATGAAGCCTAATTTCTGTTTCTTTTTTCTTTTGTTCCTTAATTTTTGGTTTTCTAGCAAAAGGATTTGCCAAATCTAAGATCATATAGATTTTTCTATATGTCTTCTTCTAAAAATTGGCTCTTACCTTTAGTTTATTAATCCATTTCAAGTTAATTTTTGTTAGTCACATGAAGTAGGTCTCCCTTTTGTTGGTGGGCATCCAATTGTCTCAGCATCACGTATTGGAATGACTATTCTTTCTTCCATTGAGTTGTCTTGCACCCTTCCCTGAAATCAATTGACTGTAAATGTATGGGTTTATTTCTGACTCTCAATAATATTCATCGATTGATAGGTTTACCCTTATGTCAGGATCAAACAGACTTGATGACTGTGGCTTTGTACTAACTTTTGAAATAAGAAAATGTGTTTCTTTTCTTTTTTTTTAATTTCAGATTGATGTAAGGGTATAAACAAGTTACAGTGTTTGTATTTGTTAGGTAGAGTCTAAGTTGTAGTCCAGCCCTTCACCAGGACGTATGCCATATACCCTTACATTGTGCCCATTAGGTCACACATCAATTCCCCCCTCCCCTATTCCACCCTCACTCCTTTTCCCTCCCCTGCCATTTGATGTAGTTTTTTTTCTATCCTGTGAGAGTGCAGTTGTTCATTTATTGGTTTCATTTTAGCACTGAGTACATTGGATACTTGCTTTTCCATTCTTGTGATTAGGAGGATTTTCTCAAATCTATCCAAGTAAGTATAAAAGATGTAAAGTCTCCATTTTTTATGGATGAATAATATTCCATGGTGTGTGTGTGTGTATATGTGTGTGTGTGTGTATATATATATATATATATATATATATATATACACATGTATATATTCCACAGTTTATCCACTCATGGATTGATGGGCACTTGAGTTGATTACTCATCTTGGTGGTTGTAAATTAAGCTGCCATAAACATCCTAGTGAAAATGTGGGAAATGTGTTTTCAAACTCTCTTTTTTCTCAAGATTGTTTTGACTGTTGAGTCTCTTCAATTTTTATATAAATTGTAGGACCAGCTTGTCAATTTCTGCCAGGTGCCAGGAAATCAGCTTGATTATGATAACCAAGTTAAATCTTCAGTTTGAGGACTGTTGTCATTTTAGTAGTATTGAGTAGTCTAATCCATTAATATAGGTTGTTTTCCCATTTCTTCATGACTTCTTTGATTTTTTTCAAAGAAGAGTATACAGTTTGGACTTTGTTAAATTTATAACCAATTCTGTTATTCTGTATTATAAATGGAATTGTTTTTATAATTTTATTTCAGATTGGTTATTGCTAATGAATATGTTCTATATTGATCTTATACCCTATGTCTTTATGTAATTTGTTAAATTAATATTGTTTTAATGAATTAGTTAAAATTATATGTGTCATCTGCAAATGTCATTATTATTTGTCAAATAATGTCATCATTATTTGCAGAAGACAAAGTCATCTGCAAATAATGATAGTTTTAATTATTTCTTTCCAACAGAGATACATTTTATTTCATCTTCTTGTATAATCACCTTGTCTATTATTATGTTGAGTAGAAATGATGAGAGCAGACATTCTTACCCGGGGGGTCCTACTCATAAAATACTCACCCAGTCCGATTTCTTCAAAGGTTTTCCCTGCACTCTCTACCGCCAGTGACCTATTTTTAGTGCATTTTTTCCCAAGCATCAATCCTAGGGCAGACTTAGTATCCATTTCAACTTTTTGTCATCTTCTCTTCTTCCTGTAAGTTTCCAGTTTTCTCTTGCCTCTCTTTTCTTTTCTTAGTATCATTAAAACGTGTGGAAGAACACTGTTCCCCTCCATGAAGCCTAGTTTCATAGTTCCTTTATGTAAACTAACTTTCTATTCTGAAGTCAGTACACATTTGTATTATCAGGATATTTAACTCATAGTAGCTGTCCCTTTCCCAAGGGCCTTATTCCTTGACCCCTCTGGATGCCCCAAACCATCAATAGTACCAAACCCAAACATTACAATAGGGTCACAGTTGATATGATATCTAAGAGGGCAGTGGGTGTCTACACTGTGAATACCCTGGGCAAAGGAATGATTTGCATCCAAGGCAGGACAGAACAAGCTGGCACAAGATTTGGTTACACTAAGAAGGGCACACAGAAAGTTACCAATTATTTCTGGAATTTTTCATTTAATATTTTTAGATCACAGTTGACTGTGGACAACTGAAGCCATGGAAAGTAAAATGAGACAAAAGGGCACTTCAAACATCACGATTTTATTTTATTATTATTCTTTTTTTTGAGACAGTGTCTCACTATGTTACCCTCAGTAGAGTAGTAGAGTGCCATAGTGTCACAGCTCACAGAAACCTCAAACTTGGGCTTATACAATTCTCTTGCCTCAGCCTCCCAAGTGGCTGGGACAACAGGTGCCCACCATAATGCCCGGCTATTTTTGTGTTGTTGTTGTCATTGTTTGGAAGGTCCCAGGCCAGGTTTGAACCCACCAGCCACCCATGTATGTGGCCAGTGCCCTAGCTGCTGAGCTACAGTTACTTTTAAATGTATAAAGAAAAAGAAGGCTGGGCGGCATGGCTCATGCCTGTAATCCTAGCCCTTTGGGAGGCTGAGAGGAGAGAATTGCTTGAACTCAGGAGTTCAAGACCAGCCTGAGCAAAAGCAAGATACTATCGCTACTAAAAATGGAAAAACTACCCAGGCATTGTGGCAGGCACCTGTAGTCCCAGCTACTGGCAGAGACTGAGGTAAGAAGATCACCTGAGCCCAAGAGATGAAGGTTGCTATGAGTTCTAATGATGCCAGGGCACTCTACCCAGGATGATAGTGAGGTTCTGTCTCACTCCCCCCCCTCAAAAAAAAAGAAAGAAAATAAGAAGAAAAAATAGCAAGTTTGATTTAGTGTATAGAATATTCACAGCCCTCTGAAAGGTATTTTATACCAGTCATGTTATTTAATTTGAATAACAACCATAACACTATGATCATTATTCTTATTTTAGCAAATGAAATAATTTAATGTAAGTCTTAGGTCTGCTTTGAATCCCAATTGCATTTACTTTCCATAGTTTACAAAATGATGCCAGAGCTTGCTGCTTACAGGCTCAGTGTTGAAAAGAAGTATATGTCTGCTCACTCACAGGTCTGGTGGTTGAACCTGGTTATACCTCAAGTCCCTTTAGAACTTATATGGGCCTATCAGCTGGAATTTTAAGATGCCTTCTCCCGTGACTAATAATTCTTACAAGAGGATATATTGCTTTCAAAGGCAAGAGCAAAGGAAAAGAAGGAGAGAGAAGAAAGAGTGTGTGTGTGAGGGCAGAGAGAGATAGACAGTGAAGATCATGGGAAAGGTGTATTCCCTTAATGACCTAGCTATCAATACCATGCAATGTCACTTCTGCTGTAATATATTGATTAGGGAAATAAAAAAAAAAAAGAAAAAAGGAGAGAAAATAAACCTCCATTCGGGTCAGAAACTCAGTAGACATGTGGTAATGATAATATTGTTGTAAATATTTTAGAAAATACTATATTCTGCTATATTATCTAAACAAGTTAATAGGTGGCCCAAACTAGACTTTCTCCTACTATTCTGAATTGTTTGATCATTTTATTTTCTACTTATTCATATAAACCTTGGAGAGTATAAACCAAAAGCCTTCCATGGATCAAATTGGGTCTCCTTGGGTCTCATTAAGTACAATTGTTAGGTCTTTGAAAGTTGCCTTAACAACTCGCACTGACCTTGGGATCAACCAGCACAGTACCACATTGATATTCCACCTGTGGCTTTCAGGATAACTGGATTTGCACCAAGTGCCTGATAAAAACTGAAAATGCCATTCACTCTTCTATAATGTCGTGAATGCAAAATTTTCGATGTTTAACAACGACTACAGCAAATTTCTATCATGGTTGTGTTGCATTTCAGCTGCAGGATGTGTCGTAATTCAATGTATCAACAAAAAATTTCTCCCTAAAGGGAAGACCTTTTAAAAAATTGTTATTTTATGCTGGCCTATTCTCTTTCTCCTTATTTTCTTTAACATCAGTTCTAATGATACTGTAGTCCTACAATGCCTATTTTTCTAAATGTCATTGTTTTCAAAATAATTAATGTGTAATAATCAGAGCTGAGGTGATTAAGAATAATCAAACAAAACTAAGGCTCACGATAAGAGGTTTATGAAGGTATGATGAACTTTATCAAATAAATCTATGCATTGTTTGCAATCAATATAACACATTTATAAATCCTTGCTTTTCAAAATGATTCCTGTGCTTGCAATTCCTACAAACATCATCTTTGTTTTCACTGATCCAAGATGTTCTAATTCCATCCTTCTTCATTCATCTTGCAAAATCTCCCAAAGGATTTTATACTTTATAAAAATGTGTACTTTTGAGAGTGTCACTTCTTGGAAGACGGAGTAGATGTACTTTTTTCTAGTTTTCCTGCTATGTACAACAAAATCTTCAAGTATAATATATAAAACAAAAAAATGGAGAGCATAAGAGGGGATAACTACTGGACTGAGGGTCTGAGGAAAGCCACCATGGTGAGGTCTTTGGCTTTTCTTTTTGTCTTATTTATGTCACACCTAGGTTTCTGGAAATGCTAATGGGTACAGACAAAAATCACTGATGAAATCATGTTCTCTCTAGCTTAGCAACCAGAGAAAATGGTTCCTAGGAAGAGAAAACAATCTTAGAAAACTATCAATCTATTAATACTTTTACTAAATTCCATAGCAAAAACTTTGCCCTTACTCCCATCAATACCAGCAAAGACTAAGTGATAGACCTAGACTTCTACAATGACTAGGATGTAATGAAGCATCCCAACATCCCTGCCAGGGTGGTGTCAAAGAAGGAAGCCAGAACTTTCATCTCTATTATATGGTAACTTTCATGCCCACTTCCCAACATGTTGCCAGAGGAGACATGTGGGCAGCCTGTACGTCAGCTCTACATCCTGGCCCCAACAGTAACAAGACTCTCCTCACCTAGTGTGAGAGGAAACCTAGTGGAGGTTCAAGGCAATAAGTTACAACTCCAAGCAGTAATAAGGTCAAACCTACCCTGATCCCCATAATATTATGCCTAATACCAAGAATGAGGGATACCATAAATTCAAGGAAAAACACTATCAAAAGATGTCAACGCTGAGATGGCAGAAATGCTAGAACTATCTTCCAGAGACTTTAAAGTAACATTGTAGAAATAATTCTACAAACAATTATGCACACATTTAAAATTGAAAAAGAACATTTATAAAAACTACAGGTAACATTATACTTAATGACCAAGGACCAAATGCATTTCTACTAAGATGGAGAACGTGGAAAGGTATCTGCACTCATTGCTTTCATTCAACATAATGTAATACACTCAGAAAAGGGAAAAAAGCATATGTAGATTATAAATAAAACATCCCGGTATGAATGTCTATACAGACACTCCCAACAAATCTACCAAGAAAAAGTATTCAAGAGATAATAAAGACTTCAGGAGGTTGCATGATACAAAATAAACTTATAAAACACGAGTGTATTTTTATATATTTAACAATCAAACACCAAAAATGAACACAATAATATGAAGTATAATTACTTAAAATAAAACCCATAGATATGTCTCAAAAATGCATATTAGGAGTAGTATTCTGAAAATTACAAGATGCTCATAAAAGAAATCAAGGTTCTAAATAAATGAAGAGACATACATATTTATGGATTAAAAGATTTGAGTTTCTGGTGTAATAATTTTCCACAAATTGATATAAAATTTTTACTCATTTGCTATCAAAATCTCAACAAGTTTTAGAGATAGAGGTAACATTATTGTGATATATATACACATATATATATGTGACATATATATGTCATATACATATATATCACAACGAATATTTAGAATAGCTAAAACAATAAGGATATATTGGGAGGGAAAAAAGTCTACTTGGTTTAAACATTTATTACATGGTTACAGTAATCAAGAAAGTGTGTTATTCTTGAAGAATAGATATGTTTAAGAAAACAGAATAGGGAATCAAGAAATAGACTCAGAGAAATATTCCCTTCTTTTCTGACAAAAATAGAAAAACAATTCAAAGGGATAAAGATAACCTTTTAATAAATGATGCTGGAGCACTTGAACTTCCATTGGTAAAAATGAACCTCAAACGAGGTTTTACATCTTTTATAAAAATTAAATCAAAATGAATCATAACTCGATAACAAAGAAAAACAAGAAAACTTTTAGGAAAAAAACAAGAGAAAATCTTTTTGATCAAGGGCTAGAGAAGGACTAGGGCTATGATTCATCGACCAGCTACCAAAGTCATAATCTGTAACATGAACAATTGATAAATTGCACATCAATGAAACCAGTAAATTTTGCTTTGTGAAATACTCTGGCAATAGGACAAAAAGACAGGCTACCAACTGGGAGAAAAATTTATGAACCATACATTCATTAAAGGACTAATCTCTAAAATATGTAAAGAACTCTCAAAAATCAAAATTCAAAAAAAGCAAATCAGAAAATGGTCAAAACACATAAAGGATGTTTCAGCATGTCGAATAATTACATGAAAAGAAGCTTGCTATCATTGCTCATGATGTAAATGGAATATAAATTAAAACTACACGAGCCAATTAAAGATCTACTTAAATAGCAAAAAACGTATATACGTTATTATTATATATACATTATGATATGTGGTGATAATAGAAAGTGCAGAGGTGGGAGTACGGAGGAATTGATCCATTCACGTTTTGGTTGTGAGAACTCAACATGGCACAGATACTGTGGGAAAAAAAAGTTTCTTAAATAATTTAAAATACAACTATCTCGAGCGCCCTACTTCTCTGAGCCACAGGCGCCACCCCATAGTTTTCTTTCTGTAGAGATCCTTCACATCCTTTGTTAAGTATATTTCGAGATGGCAGCCGAGTAACAGCTTCCTTGCATCTGGGCACCGTGAGTCTGGGGAGATAGGACTCCAGGCATCTCTGGCTGGTGGGAACTGCCTATCATCACTCCTATGAGGATACAGGGAGTCAGCGAGAGACTTCTGGACCCCAAGAGGAGGACTAAAACAGTGGAAAACCGGCAAGTGGTCGCGTGTGTTCAACCCGTCTAAACCCGCCCACAACTGTAAGTTCAGTAGCAGCGAGACTGCAAACCAGAAAGGCCTTACCTGTGAACTCTCTTGATGTCCTTGGACTTGGCACTGAGTTGAACTGCCTTGGGGAAGGCCTGAGTGGGAGTGCGGAGAACTTTGGCCGTTGTCTAGGGCCCCAGTCTGAGCCGCTGAGCCAGATGGAGCTAATAGTGTTTGGCGGTGGGTCACACGGATCCATTGTCAGTGATCTGCCCCGGCAAGCTCCGCCCTCAGGGTAGCAGAGCCAGAAACGGGTGGGAGCTGGTAACCCAGCAACCAAGTAGCCTAAGGGTGGGGTCTGAGCCGCCTTGCAGCCCTAACCCTCAGGGGCAGAGTGAGACCGGTTTTGGCACACTGAGTAAGTGGATAGCCACTTCAGCAGTGATTCCAGCGAGAAAGCTGGGAAAGCTTCTGCTCAGCAAGTTTACAAGTTCAAAGTGCCTTTTAAGTGGGCTGAAGAGAGATTTAGGGTGTCTACCTGCTGGGGTTTGAGAAATCAGCAGCCTCCAGTCGTATCAGAACTGTGACTAACATCTCATACCCCAAAAGACCACGTGTTGCCCAGACAATATTCAACAACATATACAAACTGCTTTGTTTTTGGTTGTGTATTTTTTTTTCTTTTTTTTTTTGTTTGGTTGGGTTTTTTTGTTTGTTTATTTTGACATTGTTGATGTTCTTTTGTTTCTTAATTTCAATCTTTTCCATACAGATCCCTTTTTCTTTCTCAATTTTTTTAGTTTAATTATAATTTCCCATTGCTGCCTTTTTTAATAACTACAACTTCATTTTTGCTAGTGTTTCTACCGCTATCACTTGGTTTTTCACCCAATTTTATCGCCATAAAGTTTTCTGTTTGCTTGTTTTGGTTTGATTTATAGCATTTTTGTCTTTCCTCTCTACTTGGTGGAGGTGGGGTACTGTGTCTGACCAGGTTAGCAAAGAGCTGCTGACCTCAAGGGAACCACCCAACTGGGCACCCAACCCCCAGAAGGTGGGGTTTTTTAAGGTTGTGTCAAAGTACCCTACTGTACACCTATATTGCCCCTGTCTCCCTCTTTCTGTGCCTCTCTTCTTTTTGTCAATATTCCTTATCCCTACACCCTCTCCTTTCTCTATCTTTCTTTTTTTTCTTATCACTCGGTCATCCTTTCTTTCATCCCTTTTTTGCTCTTCAACCTTCTCACCTTTCTGGTCCTGTAACCCTTAGTCCACAGGCACAAGAACTTAAAGAGCAAGAGGAAGTGAAAGGAAAATTAGGGCAAGGAAACAGATAAAAGAAATCACTCATGAGGAAGAATCAGCAGAAAACTCCAGGCAACATGAAGAACCAGTCCAGAACAACCCCGCCAAGGGACCATGAGGTAGCTACTGCAGAGGATTCCACCTATACAGAAATGTTAGGAATGACAGAAAGGGAATTTAGAATACACATGTTGAAAACAATGAAAGAAATGATGGAAACAATGAAGGAAACTGCTAATAAAGTGGAAAATAACCAAAAGGAAATCCAAAAACAGAATCAAATCAGAGATGAACGATATGAAGAATATAAAAAGGATATAGCAGAGCTGAAGGAAATGAAACAGTCAATCAGGGAACTTAAAGATGCAATAGAAAGTATCAGCAACAGGTTAGACCATGCAGAAGAAAGAATTTCAGAGGTAGAAGACAAAGTTTTTGAGATAACTCAGATAGTAAAAGAGGCAGAAAAGAAGAGAGAGAAAGCAGAACGTTCACTGTCAGAATTATGGGACTTTATGAAACGTTCCAACATACGAGTTATAGGAATTCCAGAAGGGGAAGAAGAATGCCCCAGAGGAATGGAAGCCATACTAGAGAATATTATAAAAGAAAATTTCCCAAACATCACCAAAGATTCTGACACACTGCTTTCAGAGGGATATCGGACCCCAGGTCGCCTCAACTCTAACCGAGCTTCTCCAAGACACATTGTGATGAACCTGTCCAAAGTCAAGACAAAAGAAAAGATTCTGCAAGCTGCCAGGAGTAAGCGCCAGTTGACCTACAGGGGCAAATCCATCAGAGTGACCTCAGACTTCTCTAATGAAACTTTCCAAGCAAGAAGACAATGGTCATCTACCTTTAATCTACTTAAACAGAACAATTTTCAGCCCAGAATTCTGTACCCTGCTAAGCTAAGCTTCAAAATTGATGGAGAAATCAAATCATTTACGGATATACAAACATTGAGGAAATTCACCACAACAAGACCAGCTCTACAGGGAATACTTCAACCTGTTCTGCACACTGACCACCACAATGGATCAGCAGCAAAGTAAGAACTCAGAAATCAAAGGACAGAACCTAACCTCCACACTGATGCAAAAGATAAAACTAAGCAATGGACTCTCACCAAATAAGACGAATAGAATACTACCACACTTATCAATTATCTCCATAAATGTTAATGGCTTGAATTCCCCACTGAAGAGACATAGATTGGCTGACTGGATTAAAAAACACAAGCCATCCATTTGCTGTCTGCAAGAAACACACCTGGCTTCAAAAGACAAATTAAAGCTCCGAGTCAAGGGTTGGAAGACAATTTTTCAGGCAAATGGAATTCAGAAGAAAAGAGGAGTTGCAATCTTATTTTCAGATACATGTGGATTTAAAGCAACTAAAGTCAAAAAAGACAAAGATGGTCACTTTATATTGGTCAAGGGAAAACTACAACAAGAAGACATTTCAATTCTAAATATCTATGCACCAAATTTAAATGCTCCCAGATTCTTGAAACAGACCTTACTCAGTCTGAGCAATATGATATCTGATAATACCATCATAACAGGGGACTTTAACACACCTCTTACAGAGCTGGACAGATCCTCTAATCAGAAATTAAACAAAGATATAAGAGATTTAAATGAGACCCTAGAACAATTATGCTTGATAGACGCATATAGAACACTCCACCCCAAAGATAAAGAATATACATTCTTCTCATCACCCCATGGAACATTCTCCAAAATTGATCATATCCTGGGACACAAAACAAATTCAACAGAATCAAAAGAATTGAAATTTTACCTTGTATCTTTTCAGACCATAAGGCACTAAAGGTGGAACTCAACTCTAACAAAAATGCTCGACCCCATCCAAAGGCATGGAAATTAAACAATCTTCTGTTGAATAACAGATGGGTGAAGGAAGAAATCAAACAGGAAATCACTAACTTCCTTAAGCATAACAACAATGAAGACACAAGCTACCAAAACCTGTGGGATACTGCAAAAGCAGTTTTGAGAGGAAAATTCATCGCTTTAGATGCCTACATTCGAAAAACAGACAGAGAGCACATCAACAATCTCACAAGAGATCTTATGGAATTGGAAAAAGAAGAACAAGCTAAGCCTAAACTCAGTAGAAGAATAGAAATCTCCAAAATCAAATCAGAGATCAATGAAATTGAAAACAAAAGAATCATTCAGAAAATTAATGAAACAAGGAGTTGGTTTTTTGAAAAAATAAATAAAATAGATAAACCATTGGCCAGACTAACTAGAAATAGAAAAGTAAAATCTCTAGTAACCTCAATCAGAAATGATAAAGGGGAAATAACAACTGATCCCACAGAGATACAAGAGATCATCTCTGAATACTACCAGAAACTGTATGCCCAGAAATTTGACAATGTGAAGGAAATGGATCAATATTTGGAATCACACCCTCTCCCTAGACTTGGCCAGGAAGAAATAGACCTCCTGAACAGACCAATTTCAAGCACTGAGATCAAAGAAACAATAAAAAAGCTTCCAACTAAAAAATGCCCTGGTCCAGATGGCTTCACTCCAGAATTCTATCAAACCTTCAAGGAAGAGCTTATTCCTGTACTGCAGAAATTATTCCAAAAAATTGAGGAAGAAGGAATCTTCCCCAACACATTCTATGAAGCAAACATCACCCTGATACCAAAACCAGGAAAAGACCCAAACAAAAAGGAGAATTTCAGACCAATCTCACTCATGAATATAGATGGAAAAATTCTCAACAAAATCCTAGCCAATAGATTACAGCTTATCATCAAAAAAGTCATTCATCATGATCAAGCAGGCTTCATCCCAGGGATGCAAGGCTGGTTCAACATACGCAAGTCCATAAACGTTATCCACCATATTAACAGAGGCAAAAATAAAGATCACATGATCCTCTCAATAGATGCAGAAAAAGCATTTGATAAAATCCAGCATCCTTTTCTAATTAGAACACTGAAGAGTATAGGCATAGGTGGCACATTTCTAAAACTGATTGAAGCTATCTATGACAAACCCACAGCCAATATTTTACTGAATGGAGTAAAACTGAAAGCTTTTCCTCTTAGAACTGGAACCAGACAAGGTTGTCCTCTGTCACCTTTACTATTCAACATAGTGCTGGAAGTTCTATCCAATACAATTAGGCAAGACAAGGAAATAAAGGGAATCCAAATGGGAGCAGAGGAGGTCAAACTCTCCCTCTTTGCTGACGACATGATCTTATACTTAGAGAACCCCAAAGACTCAACCACAAGACTCCTAGAAGTCATCAAAAAATACAGTAATGTTTCAGGATATAAAATCAATGTCCACAAGTCAGTAGCGTTTGTATACACCAATAACAGTCAAGTGGAGAAGCTAATTAAGGACACAACTCCCTTCACCATAGTTTCAAAGAAAATGAAATACCTAGGAATATACCTAACGAAGGAGGTGAAGGACCTCTATAAAGAAAACTATGAAATCCTCAGAAAGGAAATAGCAGAGGATATTAACAAATGGAAGAACATACCCTGCTCATGGATGGGAAGAATCAACATTGTTAAAATGTCTATACTTCCCAAAGCAATCTACCTATTCAATGCCATTCCTATCAAAGTACCTACATCGTACTTTCAAGATTTGGAAAAAATGATTCTGCGTTTTGTATGGAACCGGAAAAAACCCCGTATAGCTAAGGCAGTTCTTAGTAACAAAAATAAAGCTGGGGGCATCAGCATACCAGATTTTAGTCTGTACTACAAAGCCATAGTGCTCAAGACAGCTTGGTACTGGCACAAAAACAGAGACATAGACACTTGGAATCGAATTGAACACCAAGAAATGAAACTAACATCTTACAACCACCTAATCTTCGATAAACCAAACAAGAACTTACCTTGGGGGAAAGACTCCCTATTCAATAAATGGTGTTGGGAGAATTGGATGTCTGCGTGTAAAAGACTGAAACTGGACCCACACCTTTCCCCACTCACAAAAATTGATTCAAGATGGATAAAGGACTTAAATTTAAGGCACGAAACAATAAAAATCCTCAAAGAAAGCATAGGAAAAACACTGGAAGATATTGGCCTGGGGAAAGACTTCATGAAGAAGACTGCCATGGCAATTGCAACAACAACAAAAATAAACAAATGGGACTTCATTAAACTGAAAAGCTTCTGTACAGCTAAGGTGACGATAACCAAAGCAAAGAGACAACCCACACAATGGGAAAGGATATTTGCATATTTTCAATCAGACAAAAGCTTGATAACCAGGATCTATAGAGAACTCAAATTAATCCACATGAAAAAAGCCAACAATCCCTTATATCAATGGGCAAGAGACATGAATAGAACTTTCTCTAAAGACGACAGACGAATGGCTAACAAACACATGAAAAAATGTTCATCATCTCTATATATTAGAGAAATGCAAATCAAAACATCCCTGAGATATCATCTAACCCCAGAGAGAATGGCCCACATCACAAAATCTCAAAACTGCAGATGCTGGCGTGGATGTGGAGAGAAGGGAACACTTTTACACTGCTGGTGGGACTGCAAACTAGTACAACCTTTCTGGAAGGAAGTATGGAGAAACCTCAAAGCACTCAAGCTAGACCTCCCATTCGATCCTGCAATCCCATTACTGGGCATCTACCCAGAAGGAAAAAAATCCTTTTATCATAAGGACACTTGTACTAGACTGTTTATTGCAGCTCAATTTACAATCGCCAAAATGTGGAAACAGCCTAAATGCCCACCAACCCAGGAATGGATTAACAAGCTGTGGTATATGTATACCATGGAATACTATTCAGCCATTAAAAAAAATGGAGACTTTACATCCTTCGTATTAACCTGGATGGACGTGGAAGACATTATTCTTAGTAAAGCATCACAAGAATGGAGAAGCATGAATCCTATGTACTCAATCTTGATATGAGGACAATTAATGACAATTAAGGTTATGGGGGGGGAAGCAGAAAGAGAGAGGGAGGGAGGGGGGTGGGGCCTTAGTGTGTGTCACACTTTATGGGGGCAGGACATGATTGCAAGAGGGACTTTACCTAACAATTGTAATCAGTGTAACTGGCTTATTGTACCCTCAATGAATCCCCAACAATAAAAAAAAAAAATAAAAAAAAATAAAATAAAATACAACTATCTCAAGACTCAAAAATTGTGTTCTGGTTTATTGAATCCTAAAAGGGGAAACTTGTATTCACAGAAAAACCTGTACATGGATGTTTACAGTGGCGTTTTTTTGTAAGAGCCAAAAATTGGAAACAACCTAGATGGTCCTTCAATGATGACATTGAATGTTGTGCATCCATGCCGTTGAATACTGGTCAGCAACAAAAATAATCAACTACTGATACATGCAAATTTTTAGATGGATCTCCAGAGAATTATGCGCAGTGGAAAAAGTTAATTCAAAAAGGTTACATACTATATTATTTCATTTATGTAACATTCTTGCAATGACAAACTTATAAAAATGAAGAGTAATTATCATAACTTAAAGAGGGGATGGGTGCATGAGGGAAGTGTGTTTGGTTTCAAAAAGGTAATATAAGGGATAGTTGTGGTGATAAAAATATTCAGTACCTTGGCTGCATAAATGGTGGTATATTGGTTGTGTTACTGTATTATAGTTTACAAGAGGTTTCCATACAATGTGAAAGGTATCTGGGATCTTTCTCTATTGTTACTTATAACAGAATGCCAATCTACTACTATTTCAAAATTAAAACTTAATTAAAAGTTATATTCTCTATTAATTTATTTGCTTTGGTTTACTTGTCCCCTTTAAGGTATCAAACCAAAAGCTCCTTGAAGACAGGAAACATTAAGAACTCTCAATTATTTTTTTTTCTGTCCCCTTCACTGGACAGGAGCGAAAGTCTTAAATAGCCCATCACATCTTTCCTATGCATGTTCTTTCTTTTCTTTTCTTTCTTTTCTTTTCTTTTCTTTTCTTTTCTTTTCTTTTCTTTTCTTTTCTTTTCTTTTCTTTTCTTTCCTTTCCTTTCCTTTTCTTTTCTTTTCTTTTCTTTTCTTTTCTTTTCTTTTCTTTTCTTCCTTCCTTCCTTCCTTCCTGCCTTCCTTCCTTCCTCCCTCCCTCCCTCCCTCCCTCCCTTCCTTCTTTTTTTTTTTTGGTTTTTGGCCGGGGCTGGGTTTGAACCCGCCACCTCCGGCATATGGGACCGGCGCCCTACTCCTTGAGCCACAGGCGCCGCCCCTTCTTGCTTTCTTTCTTTCTTTTTATTATTAAATCATAGCTGTGTACATTAATGCGATCATGGGGCACCATACACTGGTTTTATAGACCGTTTGACACATTTTCATCACACTGGTTAACATAGCCTTCCTGGCATTTTCTTAGTTATTATGTTAAGACATTTATATTCTACATTTACTAAGTTTCACATATACCCTTGTAAGATGCACCACAGGTGTAATCCCACCAATCACCCTCCCTCTGCCCATCTTTCCCCCTCTCCCCCTCCCTTTCCCCTTCCCCCTATTCTTAGGTTGTAACTGGGTTATAGCTTTCATGTGAAAGCCATAAATTAGTTTCATAGTAGGGCTGAGTACATTGGATACTTTTTCTTCCATTCTTGAGATTTTTTACTAAGAAGAATATGTTCCAGCTCCATCCATGTAAACATGGAAGAGGTAAAGTCTCTATCTTTATTTAAGGCTGCACAATATTCCATGGTATACATATACCACAATTTATTAATCCATTCATGGATCGATGGGCACTTGGGCTTTTTCCATGACTTAGCAATTATGAATTGGGCTACAATAAACATTCTGGTACAAATAGCTTTGTTATAATGTGATTTTAGGTCTTCTGGGTATATACCTAAGAGGAATTATAGGATTGAATGGCAGATCTATTTTTAGATCTCTAAGTGTTAATTTGCATTCCCACCAGCAGTGTAGAAGTGTTCCCTTTTCTCCACATCCACGCCAACATCTTTGGTCTTGGGATTTTATGATATGGGCTAATCTTACTGAAGTTAGATGATATCTCAAAGTAGTTTTGATTTACATTTCTCTGATGATTAAAGATGATGAGCATTTTTTCATATGTCTGTAGGCCGTGCGCCTGTCTTCTTCAGAGAAGTGTCTCTTCAAGTCCCTTGCCCAGGCTACAATGGGATTGCTTGTTCTTTTTTACTTATACGTTTGAGTTCTCTGTGGATTCTGGTTATTAAACCTTTGTCAGAGACATAACCTGCAAATATCTTCTCCCATTCTGAGGGTTGTTTGCTTGCTTTACTTAACAGTGTTCTTGGCTGTGCAGAAGCTTTTTAGTTTGATCAGGTCCCAGTAGTGTATTTTTGAAGCTGCTTCAATTGCCCAGGGGGTCCTCCTCATAAAATACTCAAGCAGTCCTATTTCTTCAAGGGTTTTCCCCGCACTCTCTTCTAGTATTTTTAGAGTTTCATGTCTTAAGTTTAAATCTTTAATCCAGTGAGAGTCTATCTTAGTTAATGATGAAAGGTGTGGGTCCAGTTTCAGTCTTCTACAGGTTGCCAGCCAGTTCACCCAGCACCATTTGTTAAATAGGGAAACTTTTCCCCACTGAATGTTTTTAATTGGCTTGTCAAGGATCAAATTGTAATTTTTGGTAATTAGTTGGGTTCATCTCTTGGTTGTCTATTCTGTTCCGGACATCTACTTCTCTTTTTTTGTGCCAGTACCATGCTGATTTGATCACTGTCGATTTGAGGTCTGATAGCATGATTCTTCCTGCTTTGTTTTTATTTCTGAGTAATGTCTTAGCTATTTGAGTTTTTTCTGATTCCACGAAGTATTATTTTACAAGATCTTT
This sequence comes from Nycticebus coucang, assembly GCF_027406575.1. Taxonomy (NCBI): domain Eukaryota; kingdom Metazoa; phylum Chordata; class Mammalia; order Primates; family Lorisidae; genus Nycticebus; species Nycticebus coucang. The sequence continues at coordinate 161,981,552 of NC_069781.1, forward strand.
AAAGTATGACAGTGGAGCTTTAATAGGGATTGCATTAAAATTGTATATTGCTTTGGGTAGTATGGACATTTTAACAATTTTGATTCTTCCCAGCCACGAGCATGGTATGTTTTTCCATCTGTTAACATGTTCAGCTATTTCTTTTTTTAGAGTTTCATAGTTCTCTTTATAGAGATCTTTCACATCCTTTGTTAGATAAACTCCCAAATATTTCATCTTCTTTGGCACTACTGCGAATAGAATAGAGTCCTTAACTGTTCTTTCAGCTTGACCATTGCTGGTATATATAAATGCTACCAATTTATGAATGTTGATTTTATAACCTGAGATGCTGCTGAATTCCTTGATCACTTCTAAGAGTTTTGTAGTAGAATCCCTGGTGTTTTCCAGATATACAATCATATCATCTGTGAAGAGAGAAAGTTTGATCTCTTCTGACCCTATATGGATACCCTTGATCGCCTTTTCTTGCCTAATTGTAGTGGCTAAAACTTCCATTACAATATTAAAGAGCAGTGGAGACAATGGGCAGCCTTGTCTGGTTCCTGATCTCAGTGGAAATGATTTCAATTTAACTCCATTCAATACGATATTGGCTGTGGGTTTGCTGTAGATGGCCTCTATCAGTTTAAAAAATGTCCCTTCCGTACCAATTTTCTTAAGTCTTCTGATCATGAAGGGATGCTGGATATTATCAAAAGCTTTTTCTGCATTGATTGAGAGAATCATATGGTCTTTGTTTTTTAATTTGTTTATGTGCTGAATTATAGATTTATGTATATTGAACCAGCCTTGAGATCCTGGGATAAAACCGACTTGGTCATGATGTATAATTTGTTTGATGTGTTGCTGGATTCTGTTTGTTAGGATATTGTTGAATATTTTTGCATCTATATTCATTAGTGATATTGGTCTATAATTTTCTTTTCTTCTTGGGTCTTTTATTGGTTTGGGGATCAGGGTGATGTTCGCTTCATAGAATGTGTTGGGTAGTCTTCCTTCTTTTTCTACATTTTGGAACAGGTTGAGTAATATAGGTACTAATTCCTCTTTAAAGGTTTGATAGAATTCTGACGTGAAGCCATCTGGTCCCAGGCTTTTCTTTTTAGGGAGATTTTGTATGGTTGATACTATTTCAGAACTTGATATGGGCCTGTCAACATTTCCACTTGATTCTGGCTAAGTCTTGGAAAGTGACGTGCTTCCAAGTATTGGTCAATTTCCCTTCAGAGTTTCATATTTCTGCATATAAACTTTCTTGTAATATTCATTAAGGATTTTTTGAATTTCTGAGGAGTCTGTTGTTATTTTGTCTTTGTCATTTCTGACTGATGAGATTCGAGATTTTACTCTTTTTTTCCCGGTTAGGTTAGCCAAAGGTTTATCTATTTTATTGACCTTTTCAAAAAAACAACTTTTTGATTTATGGATCTGTTGTATAATTCTTTTGGTTCCAATTTCATTTAATTCTGCTCTAATTTTTGTTATTTATTTTCTTCTACTGGGTTTGGGGTTGGAATGTTCTTCCTTTTCCAGTTGCTTGAGATGTCCCATTAAGTTGTTAACTTCCTCTCTTTCCATTCTCTTGAGGAAGGCTTGCAGTGCTATAAATTTCCCTCTTAGGACTGCCTTTGCTGTATCCCAGAGGTTCTGATAATTCATGTCTTCATTGTCGTTTTGTTCCTAAAATTTGGCAATTTCCTTCTTAATCTCATCTCTGACCCAGCTATTATTCTGCATAAGGTTATTTAACTTCCATGTTTTTGTATGAGTATGCAGATTCCTGTTGTTTCTGATCTCAACTTTTATTCCATGAAGGTCCGAGAAGATGCAAGGAATAATTTCTATTTCTTTAAATTTACTGAGGTTAGACTTGTGACCTAAAATGTGATCGATTTTGGAGTATGTTCCGTGGGCTGATGAGAAGTATGTTTATTCAGTTTTGTTGGGATGAAATGTTCTATAGATGTCTGCTAAATCCAAATGTTGGATGGTTAGGTTTAACTCTAAAATTTCTTTGCTCCGTTTCTTATTGGAGGATCCATCCAACACTGCCAAAGGAGTGTTGAAATCTCTGACTATTATGGAGATGGAGGAAATCAAGTTCCTCATGTCTGTTAGAGTTTCTCTTATAAATTGAGGTGCATTCTGGTTGGGTACATAGATATTAATAATTAAAATCTCATCATACTGAGTATTACCCTTAACAAAGATAAAGTGACCATTCTTATCCTTCCTCACTTTTGTTGGTTTAAAGCTTATTGTATCTGCAAATAGAATTGGAACACCTGCTTATTTCTGTTTACCATTTGCCTGAAATATGGATGACCAACCTTTCACCCTAAGTCTATATTTATCTTTTAAGATAAGATGTGACTCTTGTATGCAGCAAATATCTGCCTGAGTTTTTGTATCCAGTCAGCTAACCTGTGCCTCTTTAGAGGACAGTTTAAGCCGTTCACATTAATGGAGAATATTGATAAGTCTCGTAAAATTTTGGGTATCAAGTTTTTCGAAAGTCCTGTGGACATTTTTATTCCTTTCGGCACTGTGGAAGTTGGAGTCTGATCAAAGGTTTCTGAGTGAGTTTACTTTTGTGGTAGAGGATTGGGCTGGTCATTATGGAGGATAGGTCTGAGAATATCCTGAAGAGCTGGTTTGGTTATGGCAGATTTCTTCCATATATGTCATTAAAGTATTTAATTTCTCCATCATAAATGAAACTCTGAAAGTTATTTTGCTTAGGAGATTAAAAGTCAATGACCACCCTTTTCTGGGTTGAAAAGTTTCAGCAGAGAGATCTGCAGTCATTCTCATATTCTTCCCTTTGTAGGTAATGGATTTCTTATGTCTGGCTGCTTTCAGAATGTTCTCCTTCATATTAACTTTAGTGAAGTTGATTATGATATGCCTGGGGGATTTCTTATTCGGATTGAGTCATGCTGGTTTTCTGAATCTGTCTGCTATCTAAATTTCAGAATCTCTTGGCATGTCAGGAAAATTCTCTTTCATAATTTCATGGAGAAGGGCCTCTGTGCATTGCAAGGCCACTTCATCACTGACAGGGATTCCAATGAGGTGGATATTAGCCTTCTTCAAATTATCCCAGAGCTCTCTGGGAGAATGATCCATTTTTGCTCTCCATTTCTCTTCCTCTTTGTGAGTTTGGGAGCGTTCAAAGGCTTTGTCTTCAATGTCAGAAATCCTTTCTTCTCCTTGCTCCACTCTGTTACTGAGGGATTCTACTGTATTTTTCAGATCTTTGAGGGCTGCAAATTCTTGCTTCAGTGCATCAAAATCTTTGGTGGTTTTGTCTTTAAATTCCTTAAATTCTTGAGACAACTTTTGAATTTCTCCTTGAATTTCTAATTCTGACTTTTGAATTGCTCCTCGAATTTCTAATTCCAAATTTTCCTCCATTCTATTAATCTTGTTTGCAATCCAAATTCTGAATTCAGTTTCTGAAATCACGGCTAGCTGTTTATGAATGGGATCTTCAGTAACATCTGCCATATCTTTCCTTGGAGGGGGGGTGTTGATCTATTCTGTTTATTCATGTTACCAGAGTTTTTCTGCTGATTCCGCCCCATGATTTTTTACACCATTTGATTTTTCTCCTGGAGCTTTGTCGAGGACCCATACAGTGCTATGCCCTGAGAAACTGAGGCCCTGTTTGGTGTGGTGGGGCTAAGTGGTTCTGTCTTGTTTTCAGCTGGTCTCTGTTCAACCCTAGTGAAATAGTTACTCTGGGTTGAAGTCTCAGCTGTGGAGAAATACCAGCAATTAAATCACCCTGCCCCCCACAGGCACCAATTGGAAAAGGAAAATCAAACCTTCCTACAACCACACACCCAGGGTACCACCTGAATGGTCCTCAAGCAATTGGCTAAGTTCAAAAGGTCCAAATCAATTGTCTCAGTCAGCACCTGTCTAGGTGGGAGAGTTTAAAAGGTCTCTGGCAACTGAATTGCAGGGGTCTGGTGACTACTCAGATATGGCTTTATCCAGTGCTCCGTGGAATCAGGAGGACCCACCCAGCAAATAGATCAGTCTGTGAACGTTGATGCCTCCTTCCCTACCTTGCACCTCTGTCACACCCAGTCACTCATAGCCCCGCAGGACTGTGACCCAGTTGCCTGTAGTGAACAGATACTCCAGGGGTTTGCACCTGCCTGAATCACAAGGAAATCTATTTCTGCTCAGGCAGGCAGCTGCGCTCTGCCTCTATCTAGCAGGGGAAGGTGAGGCCTGACAACCTTGGGCGCTTGATGGAGGCTGGGGGGTGTTCACTCAGTTCCAGCCCTGCCCCTGATTGATTTTACTGACAGAACAAAACAACTTTGCCGGAATTTATTTCTGTCCTTGCTAAATTCCCCTGTAGAAGAGGAGCTGTTTTGATTTTCCAGAGCCTGTGTCTCAGGCCCTGTCTTTGCTGCTTCAGGTTTGTATTCGGTTAGCTGTCAGGTCTAGGCTCCTGTCTTCCTTTGTCTATAGGCTGATGATCCCCTGAGGGCCGGGTGCGTCTTAGGCTCAGTAAAGTGGTCCTCTGGGTCAGCCCAACCCTGGGAACTTTCCGGCTCTGCACATGCTTTTCTAGTCCCTGCACTCCACCCAGGCTGGTACCACCTCAGGAAAACCCTATTCACGGGGCCTGCATTTCCGTCCCAGATCAGTTCTGTGGTGGTTGCCACCTGAGTAGTTGCCTGGCCTCCTGTGGTTGCCCAGGAGGGTGTGGCTTCGGAATGTCTGGGAGTGAGCCCTATTGTTGCCAAAAGACAGCTGCTTCTCTGCACCTTGGGGCACTGCCACTCCGGTGTGGTTCCCTCTCAGCCAACTGTCCTCTCCTCACTCCCGTGCTGCAGAGTCAACACTGACCAGCTGCAGTCTAGGCCCGTCCACACCCCTCAAGAAATCACCCAAGAATCTGAACTCCTGGGGGACAGGCCTCCAGACCTCAGAGTGAGAGTGGAGGGGAGTGCTGGGAGCTCAGAGTTGCAGGTATAGAATACATACAGTTTTATGCAGTTTTATGCCTGGCAGGAGAACACTGTGGCACCCTAGGAGGGGAGGTAGGTCCAGTTTTTAGAGGGTCTCTCCCATGGAGTGTAGTGGGAGGACCTTTGAACTCTGCTCATTTGTTTGTGGGGCACTCCAAGCCGTTCTCATGGGGGAGGGGACTCCCATCCACTTGGTGATGGATTTTGTACCTTTTGTTTGTATCCTTGGGGTTGCAGCTCGCCTCACCAGGGTTGATGTGCATTCTTCAACCTTCTCTCTTGGTGCAGCTCTAATCCACCAGGTTACTTGCTAAATTTCTGTCCTTTAACTCTCCTTCTGGATGGGAGCCTCTGTGGAAAGCTGGCTTCAGTCAGCTATCTTGTCTCTACCCCCTCTTTCTTTTTCTTTCTCTCTCTCTCTCTTATTTATTATTATTATTATTTTTTTTAGCACTCCTATACTTAAAACCTTTCCTTGGCCTTCTACTGCTTTCCAATTAAAGATGAGCATAAACTCTGTGACCCTAGCATTAATCATTCCTTGTCCCCATCTTCAACAGCATCTTATTGGCTATCTCCTGGTGCTTCCGGCCAACCAAACATCAAAATCCTTTCTGATGCTCAGATCCTATGAACATTGATCTCTTTTCCTGGAATACTATTTAAAAAACTGCAATCAGAGGGGGAAATTTAATTTAGTTGCAAACCATTTGAGGTTTTAAGTGGTGAGCAATGAGAAGAAGAGAGAAATTGAAGACAAGCCTTGGCAGGAAGACAGGGAAAATGGAAAGAAAACTTCACCAAGCATATGATAGATGAATCCAGCCTTAAGCATGAATCCATGCCATGTGGCAGGGCTAACATTAAAACAATACAGTCAGGTGCCACATGCAATCAAATGAAGTGTCCATAAGATTTTCGTATCACATTTTTACCTTATCTTTCCTATGTTTAGATATACAAATATTTACCACCATGTTATAATTGCTAATGGTATTCAGTACAGTAACATGCTGTATGGGTTTATAGCCTAGGTGCTATAGCTAATACCATGTAGCCTAGGTAAGTAGTTGACTATTCCATTAGGTTTGTGTAAATATGCTCTATGATGTTTGCATAATGATGAGATCATCTAACACTGTATTTTTCAGGACACATGTCTTTCATTAATGAGACAAAAATGCTATCTTAATACAATAATTAGGTAAGTGAGGTGAAGGCTACATTAACCAGTTTGAGGTAAGCACTCTAAATTGTATATAAAATCAGCACATTGTACCCCATAGATGCATTAATGTACAAAGTTAGGATTTAATTTAAAAAATTGTTAAGAAAAAAAATAAAAATGAGTGACTGATTTTTTTCTTCTCTAGATGAGTAAAAAGGACTGCATTTGGAAATTTTGCTCACAATTTTTTGTCCTTTAACTCTCCTTCTGGATGGGAGCCTCTGTGGAAAGCTGGCTTCAGTCAGCTATCTTGTCTCTACCCCCTCTTTCTTTTTCTTTCTCTCTCTCTCTCTTTTTTTTTTTTTTTTTTTTTTGTGTGTGTGTGTGTGTGTGGTTTTTGGCCGGGGCTGGGTTTGAACCCGCCACCTCCAGCATACAGGACCGGCGCCCTACTCCTTGAGCCACAGGCGCCGCCCTGCTCATAATTTTTTCAATTGTAAATAACATGTAAAAGTTTCTCAGCTTTAGAATTTCTTTAAAGAGACTAAAATGCCAGGGATACAGTGGCTTGGATTCGTAAGATTTTTAAAGGCAGACATACAACACTGACTGCTTTCTAAAGTTAAAGCCTGATTTTAACCTTGAAGACCTTTAAGCTCCATGAGACATTAACATTGCCTCCATTACCCTCTTCTCCATAGCTGTAATATGTGCTCTGTGAAAAACTCTTTCCATTATAGTGCTTCTTTCTACACATTTTAGTCCATGAATGACATCAGGAAAACCCATAATCCCTTCACCTTAGGATCCGCTCCACCAAATAAGTCTTTATGGTTTTAGAACTGAGAGGCAGCAGAGGGAGCTCTGACAGCATCAGTTCCAGGGTCCTACATTTCTCCCTTTCAGTGAAAGATCTCACAGCCTCAATGAGGGACCAACACCTTGTGAGATCTACTGTGATTTTCAAGATGTATATTTGAGATAATGCACATAAAATCAAAAACAGATTTTTTTTATAATATCCACCCACATTGTATCCCACCCACTTTGAAGTCAACTGTTTATAAAGGATCATCTTACCATATGCTACACCCTCACCCCATTTTCTGTTTCTTTTATGTCATCTTAAATGTCAAGCATAGATTTCAAAATCAATACCTAAAAATATTTTGCTCAACACTGTAAAATTTAATTTGTCTCTCTGATGGGAAAAGAGAATATAATAACATTCCCTCCTATTCCTGGCCCCCACTTTACCTGTACTTTTGATCAATAGTGTTTTTTATTTCCTGATGTTGATGCCTAATTCTAACTTAACTCACCTGCCTTTACCAAAAATCTTCAGTTTACCACTCCACTGATGCCCCACTTGCCTTCTCTAATCACAGACCAGTAGTTTGATGACAGGAAGAGCAAGTGACCTTCTCTGACATAGATCCCTTAGAAACTTCTCCCCTGAGGTTAGTACAAGTGAAAAGACAAAATTTACAGCTGTTTCTCCTAATGACATCTAGCAGCAGAATGAAAAAGGAAGCTTCTTCATGCAGCCATCAAAGGTCACCCATAAAATATTAGTGCCAACATGCAGGAAATACCAGAGTTTCTGCCCATCCTAAACCCAATTACACATTTTTCCTGTTTTTCAAGGTGTCTGAAAGTGTTCAGCAGCAACCATCCTTGCACTGTGGCCACCAATAGAGCCATTACTCAAAAGTGGAGAGAGGGGGACTTCTTTCAGTGCTTGGAACTAAAAAGATTATATATATATAATAATATATATATATTCTGCAACAAACAAAGCACTTTTCATATTGTCATTCTGCCTTAGGATATCATTCCAGTTGACACTGAACCTTAGTTTTTTTAATTGCAAAATAGGGATAATAATGCTCATGTCGCCAGGCTTTGCAAGCATCAGAGATTATTTACATGGTGTTTGACACAATATTTGGTACAATGAAAGAGTTTTAAGATTATGATATTATATGTACGATGATATCTCATGTCTTGGCTTTACTGAATAATTTTGGAAAATATTAAGATATCTATTTACTTGTTATTGTGAGATGATGTGATTTTTTTTTTAATAGGTGCTTTTCTGTCAGTTGGTAGGTGGTCCAGTTATTCTTATTCTCCAGTCAATACCTCATGTAGCCAAGGTGCTGAGAACAAGGGACTTGAATAGAATTATAGAAGGAGTAAAAGGTTCACTTGGAGAATGATGAGATCCATTCCAAAAACTAAACTAGGGGAATTATGAGACTAAATCCAATAATGAAATATACAAGCTAGAAATTGAAAATGTTTTCATTTCACTATGGAGTCAACTTTAGGGAACAAAGTTATAAAAAAAATTTGTTAGGTTACAAAACCATTGTTACACATCCCTGTGTGATCATTTTATTGCTTGTAAATTGTCTCCTTGAGGTTATGAGTATTACCTATCTATAAAACATAAGTAAATGCAGGATGTCTTTTAATGGATTTTAGATGTGAAAAAACAAAAACAAAACTTTAATGGTAGCTTTTAAGTCCTCCACAAGTATAAACCTGGCATCTACTATGTGCATTATGTTTAGCCTGGAGTTATGACAACAAATAAGATACAGCCTGTTTTCAAAATGTTAACAAGGAAGATAGATATTCAAATAAATTTCTATTTAATAAAACAATTATTATAGTGAGGTGTAATAGGTATTGTTAATAGGGATTACAGAGGTCTTCACTGTCAGTTAATATTGCAAATTTGGTTTTGATTACTGAAATAATGCAAATATTACAAAAACCTCGATGTTTTCATTTCCCAGTGCATATAAAACTTAAGTTTAAACTATAGTTTAGTATTATTAAATGTGTAATATTTAATCTACCAAAACAATATACCCACACATGCCTTCAGTGAGCTGCAATTTTTTTGCCAGTAAAGAGTTATGGCCTACGTTGATGGATGCCGACAGATCAGGACAGTGTTTGCCAAGGCTGGGGTGGTTGTTGAAATTTCTTAAAATAAGACAAAAATAAAATTTGTCTTATCGATTTACTCTTCTTTTAAGAAAGTATTTTTCTGTAGCATGTTACACTATTTGATAGCATTTTGGCCCCCAGTAGAACTTCTTTCAAAATTAGAATCAGTCCTCTCAAAACATCCTCTCATTGATACCGCTTTATCAATGAAGCTTAAATAATATTCTAAATCCTTTGGTGTCATTTCAACAATATTTATAGCATCTTCACCAGGATTAGGCTCCTTCTCAAGAAACCACTTCCTTTGTTCATCCATAGGAAATAGCTCCTCATCAATAAAGTTTTATCATGAGATTATTCTGACTTCATCACATCTTCAGGTTCCACTTCTACTCCTAGTTCTCCTGCTGTTTTCACAACATATGTGGTTATTTCCTATACTGAAGACCCGAACCTCTCAAAATTATCCATGAGAGTTGGAATCAACTTCTTTGAATTCCTGTTAATGTTGATATTTTGGTCTTTCCTCATGAATCAGCAATGCTCTTAATGGCATCAAGAGGGGTGAATTATTTCCAAAAAGTTTTCAATTCCTTTTGCCCAGATCTGTCAAAGGAATCATACTATGGAAGCTCTTGCTTTATAAAATATATTTATTAAATACTAAGACTTGGAAGTGGAAATTACTCCTAATCAACGGGTTGCATGGATGCTATCTTATCAGATGTAAAAACAACATATATCTCTTCATGCATTTCCCCCCCACCCCCAGTTTGCTTTTTGCTACATTTACTATAAAAGGATTCACAACAAAAATGATTACCTTTCACAACACCCCCAACCCCAGTGCCACAGATTATGCTAAAGATCTTTATCCTTAGCCTTTCTGATAGGCTGGATACAAGTTACAGACAGCACTATCTATTCATTTTGCACATAATATAGATTTTCTTCATGTTTAAAAGTAACAAAAATATAAATCCCATTTTACAGCTGCCAAAGCAGAGTGGTCTACAGAATATGAAAACTGCAAGGAGCCCGGGTCTCAGCAGCTCCAGTTCTCTTGTCCAGGCAAAATCCCATCTCCCTACATATTTTCACCAAGTGTAAACCAAATTGGAAAAAAAAAAACAAAAACTACTTGCACACTGATATAAGAATGGATCTTCTCTTTTTGCTCTACCCATCATGTAGGCTTTCCATTTTATGGAATCTGGCTTTAGAATGAGTCAAATTTTTTTTGCTTCCTTTGGGGGCTAAAAGAAAGCCCAAGTTGGTGGTCTTCCCAAGGGAGGGACTCAACCAACTAGTGCATAAATCCCCCTCCCCCAAGGATAGGATCTAAGCTTACTCTGGTTGACCAAGAGGTGGTTCCCCCAGCTCCAAAACAGAAGCATGTTCTAAGGGACAACTATGACAAAGGGAGCCTCATATCTCCTCCCTGATGGAATATTCAGGGAAATAAAAACTGAGGGAGGTGCCAGGCACATAGTGAGCCTCCAGTGAAAGCAATCTGAGATCTAAAGAATGATGGCAACCTTCCGCTGGATGCTGGTCAGCCCCCTCTCCTACATTAGGAAGGAACCCAGGTTCAGAAAGTGTATGTCTGATCCTTGTCTCAACCCAAACCCCAATTAAAACAAACAAAAAAAAACCCAAACCTGATAATCTTCACTCAACAACCACATCGTTAAAAAGAGATGTTTCCAACATGGCAGACTCATTTATGTAAAACCCATTATCACTTTCTCATTGGATGAACAAAACTCAAATATAGCTTTTCCAAGGCAGAGCTGTGGAGTTATGTTTAACAGCTCAAATTCAGCAAGAGGCAATGCAAGAAGGAAAAACAAAATGCAGCCTGCTTCAGGAATAATCTTAGTAGCCACTGAGTGAGTGTTGTCCACTAGAGGCAAAAATTCCTCCCTGCTCTGGAAGTCTCAACCCCGCTCAGGGAGTCTTAACCCTGTGCTTGTCAGGCTGCTTGGGTGCAGGGTGGTTGGAACCTGCAGCTCCTTGGGCATGAACTGAGATGGCAGGGCAGGATATGGCTAGATGGCTGTGACCACAGATAAGGGGGTGGGACAGGGTGGTTGGACCAGGCAGAGGGAAATCTGGACAAGTCACCTGGGACAGAGCCAGAAAAAGAAGACTGTGGGAAGGTCACCTAAGATGTAGGCTGAGTAAGACCCAGACCAGGCAGTAGGGAGATTCTGGGCAGATTACTGGAACTGAAGCAAGAGAGACCAGGGAAGGTCAGCCCGGTCCCAGTTGGAGTGAAGTGGTCAAGGCAGGTCAGCAGGGACCCAGCACAGGATACTTCTCTGGGCCAGGCCTTTGGAGGGACATGAAGCAGTTCTGCACTGGCCCAGGCAGAGGGGCACACCCAGCCAGGGTGAAGGAAGTGGCAAAAGTCAGGACAGACAGAGCTGGAGTGGAAGGTCCGAGGATGGTCAACTCAGGCCTGGCGGCGGAGGGAGCTGGGCAGGTCCTGGGTGCCGTGGCTCTTCTTAGGCCACTCACCTGCGTGTCTAACTTGCTGTCCAGCTGCTGTGCCACCCAGGCCTCCCGTGCTGCCATTTGGGGTGCCACAGGTGTGGGGTTTCAGGGTCGGATTCTGGTGGGGAGGGTAAAGTCTGTGAACTTGAACTCAGAGTGTCCAGGAAAGTGGGTGTCTGTGAACTGGGTCCGATCACCGATGGTGACACCAGGTGTGGGGATTCAGGGGTTGCTGCCCCTTCCAGCTCAGCTCAGACCTGACTGAGATTTAAAGTTGGGGACAACTTGGCCACATGGCCGGGAGCCTCACTACTGGGCCACTGCCAACACCACTGTACCCTGGAAGCCACCTGTTGCCCACAGTCCCTACAGACTCCTTGCTTGTCTCTGTCAGAACTCTCGATGACCAGGTACCTTGTCAAGGAGTATGAATATTTTGAATGAAAATGTTTGTCTGTTTGTATTCCCTGAGCAGTAGATCTCAACAATGGACTTAAGATATTCAGTAAAATATGCTTTAAATAGATTTACTGTCATCAGGCTTTTAATATCCATGCATAGAGCAGGCAGGGCAGATTTAACACGATTCTTAAGGGGACTTTAGGACTTTTCCAACATTTAATGAACACTGGCTTTCCCTTTAAGTAACCAGCTGGATTCACCCCTGACGGGGGGGTGGGGGGGGTCAGTCAGCATAACCTTTGAAACCAGACACTGACTTTCCCTCTCTAGCTTTGAAAGTCCTAGTGGGCATCTACTTCCAACACAAGGCTATTTCACCCACACTGAAAATCTGTTGTTGGTGCAGCCACCTCGGCCAATTATCTCATCTAGATCTAGATATCTTGCTGCAACTTCTACATCAACACTTGCATTTGACCTTGCCCTCATATGTTGTATCCATGGCTTTTTTCTTTAAACCTCATGAACCAGCCTTTGGTGGCCTCACCTTTTCTTCTGCAGCTTCCTTACCTCTCTTAGCTTTTATAGAATTGAAGAGTTAGGGGCCTTGCTCTGGATTAGACCTTAGTTGAAGGGAACATTGTGGCTGGTTTGATCTTTCCTTCAGACCACTAAAACTTTCTCTGCAGCAGCAGTAAGTTTGCTTTACTTTCTTATTATTTTATGTTCAGTGCAGTAGCACTTTTAATTTCTTTCAAGAATTTTTCCTTTGTGTTCACAACTTGGCTAACTATGTGGTCTCGGCAAGAAGCCCAGCTTTTGGCTTATCTCAGTTTTCAGTGTTGCCTTCCTCTTTGATTTAAAGTGAGAGAGACGTGCAGGGTACAACTCTTCCTTCTTCTTTTCACTTGAACATTTAGAGACCATGTTAGGGTCATTAATATCAATAGTGTTGTTTTAGGAAATAGGGCGGTCTGAGCAGAGAGAGAAATTGGTTGGCCGGACAAGCAGTCAGACCACATGTAATATTAAAATTGGTTCAGTTTTCTGTCATATATGAATGCAGTTAACGACACTGTCACACAATTATGATAGTAACATCAAAGACCAATGATCACTGCAACAGATATAATGATAATTTAAAAGGTTGAAATATTGCAAGAATTACAAAATGTTGAAAATTGGTACTAATAGACTTGCTTGAAAAAAGGGTTACCACAAAATTAATTTTGTCAAAAAAACACAGGATCTATGGAGTTTTGTGAAGCAAAATGCAATAAAATGAGATATGTTTACTTGAGAAAAGGGGAAAGAGTGGGTAGGATTTGCCCAAGTGTACCGTTTGGGTGAAAGCGTGGGATTGTTTAGATGTTATCTGTGTACAAAACCAAAACATGTTCCTCTGCTTTGGGGAAACTCTGAAGACTCACATCCAGGTGTGAGCAAAGACTGGAAAGGGTAGAGGCAGCAACCAGAACAGTCTGGGATTCTGACACCAGCTGAAAGGAAATCAAGGGGCAGGGCCGTGTGGGGATGATGGGGAAGGTTACTGATAAGTCACTGAGAAATAATCCACAGTGGAAAATGGATGGTCTATGGCTTTTTTTTTTTTTTTTTTTTTTACACTGTATTCAACGTTATAATCTTTCTGGTTACTCAGATCCACAAGGGGTCCCTGACTTTTCCGAAAAAGTTGATTTCAGCAGGATTTAAACCAGCCTGTATGGTGAGAATACAAGGTCCTTTAGGGAAGCATATCAAGCTGTGTACACTGAGCAGGTTTCTAAATAACTGAAGAAAGGACCTCTTATCCTGAGCTTTAGATCTTGTTTATGAATTAACTATGCTGATAATTATATGCTATTCTTTCCCATTAGACTGAGAACATCAAGGGTAAGGATATTATTTTATTTACTTTTAATGGATATCTTATGGTTATAACTGGGATTTTTTTTTTTTTTTTTTTTTTTTTTTTGAGACAGAGTCTTACTATATTGTCTTGGGTAGAGTACCATGGTGTCACAGTTGAAAGCAATCTCAAACTCTTGGGCTTAAGCAATTCTCTTGCCTCAGCCTCCCAAGTAGCTAGAACTACAGGCATCTACCACAACGCTGGCTATTTTTTGTTGCAGTTTAGTCGGGGCCAGGTTCAAATCTGCCACCCTCACACCCTCAGTATAAGTGGCCAGCACCCAAACCACTGAACCACAGGTGCCACCCTGAATTTTTTTTTTTTTTAAGTATCAATACACAACTGGAGCATAAGAATCCAGGAATAACAGTAATGTTCTGAGGTAGGGTGTTCATTCCACTAAAATAGGAAACATTAAAGACAAAGCTGAAGCAGAGGCAAAGTCCAATCTGTTACTAACAGGGATCAAGGAAATTCAAATGTCAGACAATTGTAGTCTAGGAAATATTTTCAAGAGCTACTGTAATTCAGTTGGGGTGACTACAACTCCAGCAAGTATGAGGACAATTACTGGAAGGCTGGATCTGTCAGTGTAAGATTGGGAGCAATTGTTATAGGTCCGTACACCACTAACTGCAAAGGAATGGATGTGGGTTTAGTGTCTGTAGGACATAATTCAAGTCCTGTTTATCTTATTATGGTGTAATATCTATAAATTCTTATTTATTATAACTGAGCTTCAGAATTCTTCATCTGTAAAGAAAGAGGGGTAGATGTTTATTCCTCACGATGATCGCAATAATTTGTTGGGATTCTCTCTCACATAATTTATAGACCTTCTGCATGATTTCTTTCTGATGTTCAGAGGGAAAACTACTGAAGGAGATAATGAGCACACAATCCCACACTGAGGCACCAGGGCAGGTCCCTAGTAAGGGTTGGAATGAGCTTTAAAGTAGTGCTTGGTATGTGCTAGGGACTCAATAAATATTTGGTAAAGCAAAGGAACCAATATAATCCTAGCTTTTCAATGTTAGAAGGTCATGGATGATTCAAATTTGCTGGGAAGACTGTTAAAAGAAAATGCCATAAAAATAGCTTGCTCTCTTTTAATACAGAGGAAATGGAATAAACAAAGATTCACAGATACTCAGGACAACCAGTTAGAGGCCAGGTTCTTAGTCTGTCTCTGAAGTATTCAATATCTGTTCTTTTCAGATCAATGGGTCTCAAAATTTCTTACTTTCTACACATGTAAACACACACACACACATCCATGCACACAACACGTATCAGATTTTGTTTTGTTTGGGTATGATGTGTGAATGTACACAAGAGTGGTTTTTACTAGATTTACTTACCATAGACACAGATTTATTTGTTTTGAAATAGAATCAAGATATGTGTGTTTTCACATAGAACAGAGGTAATTAAGTGGTAGATTGTTAAATTATTTGAGAAATACTGCTTGCATTAATTCCTTGGTTTACATTTTAACAATTTATACACTCAACAATTATTTAAAGGTATTATAATAAACATCTGGGCAGCATAGTCTAACTAAATAAAACTGTAAACTTTTACCATTGGATTCCTGATTATGCAAATAGAATTGTAATTTCCTTTATAAATTTCCCCAATTCTATTCCTATCTCCCTATTCAAAAGTAATCACTCTCCTAATTTGTTCCTGTCCCATTCTTGTAAATGTTTCTTATATTATTATTATTTATTTATACAGCTATAATCTATGTTTGCAATTGCCTTTCATGTCCTCAGACATCATATAATGTTATCATATATCATGAATCATTCAGTATCTTTTTTTTTTTTTAAGAGACAGAGTCTCACTTTATGGCCCTCGGTAGAGTGCCGTGGCATCACACACCTTACAGCAACCTCCAACTCCTGGGCTTAAGCGATTCTCTTGCCTCAGCCTCCCAAGTAGCTGGGACTACCGGTGCCCGCCACAACGCCCGGCTATTTTTTTGTTGTTGTTGCAGTTCATCTGGGGCCAGGTTTGAACCCACTACCCTTGGTATATGGGGCTGGTGCCTTACCAACTGAGCCATAGGCACTGCCATCATTCAGTATCTTACTCTTTTAGTATGAATTATATTTTGGGAATATTGATACACATAATTCCAGTTCATTCACTGTAATTTCCATGCAGATTTCTAGTGTATAAATATCTTATGCTTTATTTATCCATATACTAATGACATTTTTTTTAATTTATTTCCGTTTTTGTTCTTAAAAATAATGGAACAATTAAACCCACTGGTATATATATATATATTTCTAAATATATTTCTAGGGGTAATAGCTTTACTGGATATTAATATATGGCTAATTTCTTAAAATTTATTTGAAAAAATATTGAGAATTTTGGACAATTTATTTTATTTAACCCCCTCATTTGCCTGGTCTAAAAATAAGTATATTAATTCCTATAGGATGTAATGTAGATTTAATGGTCATTTATGAAAGATGGAAAGTTATGTGAACAAATTGTCTTTCCCATTTTTCTTTCTCATCCTAAATTGTGTCTATGAACAAAAAATTGAAGACACAGGACTGTCACTGAGACATGCAGCATTTCAGGCATTTATGTAAGTCAGGGAAGTCTGTCATGTAAATGAGAAACATCTGCATTCTCTCTGGGTTTGTCTGAGTAACTTTTACTTTGATATTCAGAATCATCATCTTTGAATTTCTGATTATTGTGACCTGCACATGTGGGTGGTATGTCTGTGTTTCTCTGATTTTAGAAAAGGAAAAAAAATAGTGCTACTGAATCTTGTTTCTTATTCTGTCCCTTTTCTCCTCCTCTATTTTATATTCATTTGCTTGTCCTTGCTGAATCTTCTTGGGCTTTTCAACCAAATGCAAACATTAAATGAAGGTTTTCCCACAATTTCAAAGGAAAGCAATTCCCCTAAAGGGAGAAGAGGCAATTGTTGATTGTCCACAAACATAGTGAGGCTCAGCATGCACATTTGGAAGGAAAAAGGGAGTTCTGAGCTAAGAATAGGAGGCCTGGACAGCGGTGCTATTTGACACAAATTGTTAGCACAGAGTGGGAAGGAGATCAAAGAATAAACATTATGCTCTTCCTGTGTGTGCACCCAGCCCTGTTCTGGGCACTTTGATCACTTTCATAAGGCTGGGCAATGAGTGCCTAGTATGTTTGGGGATTTCAAGGTAACAGAGAAAGTCAATGCCATGTCTCCATTTACCCTGTCTCAGATAACCTGGTTTACTCTCTGAGTGTTGAACATTGACACTCCTTCCATCATGTTGACCTACTTTTTAGCAACCAAATTACTTGCATGATTTTACAAAATGTCCAATTTTTCTGAATGTGAATAATATAAATACAATGTGCTCCTATGGCTCAGAAATTCTACTTCTATAAATACAATGTAAAATACTACTGTGAAATCAGGAGAAATATTTATATAAAAAGAAAAGTATTTCAACATTCTTTAGACTCATAAAAAATGCAAATAGTTAAATGCATAATAACCAGGGAACAAGTAACTGTGGTAACATATATCCATGTTAAAGAATATTATGCAGCCTTTAAATTAAGGTTTATAAAGAACTCATAAACAAAAGGAAAAGTTTATTCTATCAAGTTAGGGAAGCAAAATATGATATAAATACAAGTGGATTTCAATTGTGTAAATGCATATATCTTATATATAAAGAAAGTACACAAAATGACTAAAACATGTACATAAAAGTAAAAAATGTTAATATAATATTCTCTGTCTTGGTTGTTTTGCTATAAAGTATTTTTCTGCATGCCCTTTCTACAATAGGTATATAAAGTTCTCTTTAATATTCAGAAAAAAATATAAGTTATGATGAAAATAAAGGACCGTCATTAGTTATAGTTTTTTTTTTTATAAGATTGGAGAACTAAAAAAAGTGTTTTGCTGGCCACAGATTGGCCATGACACCAGAGAAATGATTTGGATTTTAGGGCCTCATTTATGATATGAAACTACTATACAAATGAGAACTACCCATAGTCCACTGGGTCTTAAGGAAAAATGAGCAAATGAGAGCAAAGATACGTTAGAGACATTGATCATTAAACAATGGTCCACACTTTGTGAGAGCAGTCTTACCTTTGTTCATCTTTTAAAATGTCATCTTTTATTTTCTTTCATTCACCCTAAAATTCCTCTCTGGTCTGAAAGTCTAAATAAAGAGCAGAGGTTGTCTTCTTCCAGTGGGCTTTTGTTTGTAAGTTGGAGTGGAAAATGTGTTGGCTTTCAAGTAAAACAGACCTGGTCATTTGAGGAAAATCGAATGTCACTTAATCTGTTTCCTCCTATCTTAGGTAAAATGAGCATCATTCTTTTCGGGGCGGCTTTGAAGATTAATTTGGAGAACATGTGAGAAACAACTTTAAGCCATGATCTGTAACAGGGAATCAAAACGTTGCCAACCAGTGGCCATATTTCTGGTTCATTTCTACTGGAGGAAGGGATTAAGCAATAAGCAATCATATGAACACAACTGAGCTGAAACAGTAAACAAGGACCTAGAGCATGAAGTGGTAAATCCTGACGCTAAAATAAGAAAGAGTAATAATAATAACAAGAAGAATCACTTCTGATATCAACCTCTTCTCATAGACTAGAGGTAACACAATTTTTAGTTGGCAATCATAATTTGTCACATTTAGCTGTCAAAGGGCTAGAAAAGCACAATTACAAATTATAAAACCAATGTTAACAAAAAAACACATGAGAACCAAGAGACAGGCACAAAGATAATATTTTCAGAAGTGTTTTAGGAGAAACTGGAAACAAATAAAATTCCTATCAAGAGAGAAAGGGAATTAATTTGTTATATTGCTATAAGGGACTACCACATGGTATACAAAAAGAATAGATTATATCTATAGAGCAAAAAAGATAAATGAGAAATAACATGTAATGTATGAGCAAGATATTGTGTTCAAAGTTTCTAGAAATTATGTTTACATCAGGAAAAAAACTTGAATGCAGGACATTGAATTAAAGTGCTAAAAGACTCTTGCACTAACTGGGGAATTAAAAATAATAATTAATAATTATGTCTAATAAATAAAAGATGCTGTTTATAATCTCTCTGATAACCATAGTACCTGAAGCCACCACAACAGTAACAGCACTAGTAATAATAATACTATAACTTACAATCTAAGGAGGGAAATCAAATAATTGAAAAGTAATAGACAAATTCAAAAAGTGCAAGAAAGAGAAAATAAATGGAAACAAAGAATAAGTGGCATCAATAAAAGCAAATATTTTTAAAGTAGACTTAACTCAAATATCATCAGTAAATACTTGTTGAGTAAGTTTCTTAATTAAAAGACAATGACTGATGGCTTGGGTAAATAACGCACAATGATATTGTGTTTATAAGTTACAAGTTCAAGTATAAGAACACAGATTTCTTATATTTGGATATGCAAAGCAGAAACTAGTATAAAATTATACAAATTTGATAATATTTGAAAGATTAATCTTTTAGGTAATGCATACTACAGGATGTGTAGGGGGAATTTTATAATGTTAAAAGGATGAATGTATCAAGCAGATATAATAATTCAAGATTGTATTTGTCCAAGATCAGGATTTAAATATATCAAGTGAATCCTTACTGAATTAAACGATAAAACAGAAAAAAGTCACAC
This sequence comes from Nycticebus coucang, assembly GCF_027406575.1. Taxonomy (NCBI): domain Eukaryota; kingdom Metazoa; phylum Chordata; class Mammalia; order Primates; family Lorisidae; genus Nycticebus; species Nycticebus coucang. The sequence goes on from NC_069781.1 coordinate 162,001,191, forward strand.
CCTTTTAAAAATAAGTTAATGTATCTCTATGAATGTTTGATAAAATAATCACACAAAGATACTAAGAACATAAAATAATTTAACAAAATTATTAACAAAGTTAGCATAACTGACATATATATAACTTTGCAAAGAATAATGACAAATGCATATTTTTCTATTGTTTATAGACAACTGACCATGTGCTAGACCATAAACTAAGTCTGAACAAATTTTAAGCTACAAAAATCATGCACTGTTTATCATCCTAATAAAATAGAATAATTTAAAAATCAATAACATAAATACAGCTAGAACAATTTTAAATATTTTAAGATTAGACAATACAATTGTAAAGACCCCGTAGAAAACAGTAGAGGCCATTACAGAAATTAGAATGACTGTTAAATATATTAGGAGGAAAAAATGATAAAAATAAGAATAAAAACCAATGAAGCAGGGAACATGCATAAAAGAAATATCTGCAGAAAAAAAATTGGATGGAGTCTGGTTATGAAAGAAATAGAAGACAAAAATTACCAGGATGAAGAATAAGAGCATTAATAAAAACCCTACAGGCATTAACAAAGTAAGATGAATTTATATGGGCAATATGACAATTCATTTAGAGACTTAGATAAAATGGACAAATTATTTTAAAAATTTAAATACTAAACTAACAAAGAAGAAGTAGAAAATCTGAGTAGTCTATTAACATAATATTTAAGTAAAACTTTTGCTTCCAATAAAGCTCCAGTCTCAGGTGGCCTTACTTGGGAGTTATTCAAATACTTAAGCTATAAATATCACCCACCAGTCTCATGAAAAATTGTATAGAGAGCAGAATATGAAGAAAATACTTCCTAAATGTGTTTCTTGATCTATGTATTTATTATATGTAGCCTTTATACCAAGATTAAAGATATTGAAAGAACAGAAATTTCCAAGCTAATCTCTCATATGCACATAAATGAAAGTATCTTAATAAAACTTTTTTTTTTTTTTTTTTTTTTTAATTTGGCTGGGGCTGGGTTTGAACCCGCCACCTCCGGCATATGGGACCCGCGCCCTACCCGCTGAGCCACAGGCGCCGCCCAGTATCTTAATAAAACTTTAAGAAATGAACAATACACAGTATAAACATCACATACCTCATTTTAGTGGAGATTGTTCTTGAATGCTCAGTTAATTTAACCTTTAAAGTTCAGTCAATGAAATTCACCACACTAAGGTATGAAAAAGATAGGATTATTTCAATACATGAAAACGAATTATAGAATTCATCATCTATTTATGAATAGGCTCTGTGTGAACTAGAAATAAGAGGGCACTAATCTCATAAAGACATTATAAACACGAAATGCTTTCCAGATATCATTGTACTTAATGGTAAATTATTAAAAAATTTTCCAGACATTGGGAATCAGAACAAAGGATTCCATTACTACTACTACTTATATTTAATAAAAATATTATTAGAGGATCTAATTAATATAATAAAATAAGAGAAAAAAGGAAAATATATCTATATCTATCTATCTATCTATCTATATATATATACATAGAAAAGTATGTAGAAAACAGAGAGACAGAAAAGACAGAAGTTCAGAACTCTGGTATGTACACAATATGCAATCCATTTCCATGCATCAGCAACAAGCTACTGGAAAATTCATTGGAAAAAGAATAGTAACATTTGCAATAGTATCAACACAGCATTAAATGCTCTGGGAAAATTTATTGTGAGATATGCAAGGCCTTTAGTAAAAGAGAGACAGAATTGACAACTAAAATGAATAAATATATAATAAGTTGGAATAATCCTATAAAGATGCACATTCTCAACAGATTCTCTTTTGTTGTTGTCTTTTTTGTTTGTTTTTAACACATTAACTGCCATGTGAGTTATATTAAACTTACACTTGTTTTGCACTGGGGCCTCATGAAGCATATGCTATATAACTCACACTTCTGTTAGCCTGTCTGACCTAAAACAATGTGGCCACAAGAATTTTTTTTTTTCTAGTGTGGCAGTCAGTCTGTTTATTTACTAATTGGTTTTAAATTTTATATGTGAATTAAATTAATTGTAACAACCACATTCTTGTAAAGCACATTACTGGATAACTTAAACCACTTAGCTATCAAGACAATACAAAGACATACTAGTTAAGGAGGTCGTGCAACATTAGTTCAAGGTTACACATAGAGCTCTGAGAAGGCAGAAGCAGACTTACAGGTATGAAGTAACATGATTTACAGCAAATACAGCATTTTAGGGCACTAGAAAATGTATTTTTTTTCAATAAATAGTAAACATGCACTTGTATGTGCATATTAGAGAAAAATGAATTTCTATTCCTACCACACATCAGAAACAAAATTAATACCATATGGTGTATAAATCTGAATGTAGAAAGTGCAGCAATAAAGATTCTAGAAGCCAACATACAGGATAATTAGTTTACTGCTTGGGATGAGCAAAATGTGCTAACACAAGTAGTGCTGACTGTAAAAGAAAAGTTTAATAACGCGAATTACATTAAAAGTAGCAATTTCAGTGTATCGCAAAAGAAACCTTTGTGGAATGCAGGTGCAAGCCACCAAGAAGACATTTGCAAAACATGTATTTGGCAAAGGACTTATACCTAGAATATGTATGGAGCTTTTATAAATGAATAATAAACAGAAATGCAAACCAATTTAAAAAGGACCCAGGAAAAGAAGGGAAGGAAAAAGGAGGAAAGAAATTACTTAATCCCTTAAAGAGACATTTTACAAAAACCATATAACCAAGGGTTCAATAAATATGTGAAAGTTGCTTAATAACATTGGCCAACATACAAATTCAAATTAAAAACAATAATAGTATTGTATTACTAGGCTACCAGGATGACTAAAATTAATCTGATTCTAAGTGTATGAGAATATGGAGCAATCTGAGCTCTCATTCTGAGACAGCCACATTAGAAACGTATTTGAGATTATCTTCAAAACCAAACATATCATGAGATCTAGCAACACCATTTCTACAAATATAAGCAAGAGAAATAGATATGTCAATACCACAAAGACATACACAATAATGAACATAGTAAAAGTGGGCTCAACTTGGAAAGAAATAAAATCTCTATCAAGATTATAAAATGGGGGCAGCGCCTGTGGCTCAAGGAGTAGGGCACCGGTCCCATATGCTGGAGGTGGCGGGTTCAAACCCAGCCCTGGCCAAAAAAAAAAAAAAAAGATTATAAAATGGATAAATGAATGGTGTGATATATGTTTACATGCCTTGTGGTCCCCAACCCCAGGGCTATGACCCAGTACTGATCTATGGCCTATTAGGAACAGGGCCACACAGCAGGAGGTGAACATTGGGCAGACAAGCACAGCTTCATCTGTATTTAAAGCTGCTTCCTTCCCGTTGTTCATATCACAGCCTGAGCTTCACCTCCTGTCAGATGAGCAGCAATGTTAGATCCTTACAGGAGTGTAGACTATACTGTAAACTCCTGCATACTCCTCCTGAGAATTTAATGCCTGATAATTCTGAGGTGGTGATGTAATGCTCTTGAATCAACACTAAACCATCCCCACTACCCCCATCCATGGAAAACTTGTCTTCCATGAAACCGGTTTCTGGTGCCAAAATCTTGGCAACCATTTTATTTATCTACAAGAATGTACAAACTAATGTTATATGCAATTATATAAATGAATCTCACAAACACAAGGTAGAATAAAAGACGCTAGACACAAAAATGTACAGTATGTATCATGTGGGCAAGTTTCTTGAGGCCTGTTATATTCAGGGGTGTGGTTATATGTTATTTCTTTTCTGCAACAATTTACCATATTATATACAATAACTTGTGTACTTAAAAATTTTTATGTAATACTTCAAAAAGTTTACCTAAAAAGTGAAATCTCATATGACAAAAAATATGTGGATCACATTCAAAGAGATGCATATACACATGTTTAACATGTTATGAAAATCACATTTAGGTCAATTGTTCACATAGGTAAGAAAATATGAAGTTTTTTTATGCTTTAAGTTAGAGTAATGTATTTGCATGTAATAGTTTGGGGTTGATAACTTAGGTAGTAGTCCAACATCGTAATAATGTGATCACATCCTGATTATGTGACAAAGATAGTCTACGTAAGACTCTCCCATCCCTACCATGTTACTCATGTTTCTACATATATGGGATCAATAGGAAGCATTGAAATAATTGATATCTACCTCATTCAAAATATTTTTCAAAGATTACCTGGAGTTTTCATTCCAAAACTGACATGTGGCATGTTGAATCTCTGGGATGATAGCAAATCATTCCAAAATTTGAGGACAGGGTCATACGCTTAGGAAAGCTAAGGGCAGGGAAATGTTGTTAATGTCTCATTTCTTCTAGTGCTTAGAGTACTATGTAATATATTCTACTTACTCTCTAAGATATTTAAATCATATATAAGGCAAGCAAAACTAAAACGTAATGAGAATGTACTTCTGGTTGGGGCTCCAATCTGACTCTGAAGTAATGCCCTAAGATGAATTCCAGTCTTTCTGTATTTGTAAAATACTGAAATTATGTAATTTTAGTATTTTTAAAATAATGCCTTTGATTAATTATTTAGGATATGTGTATATCAGTATTTTTGGCATATTGACATAAAAATTATACTTGTTTATAGTTTAGATAAAGCATGTCTTACTGGAAATTTTACACATTTTGGCATAAATATTGACATTGTATTGTATTATCATTTCCTGTCTTTCCAGATTTGTGACTTTTTAAAAATTTTCCTAAATACTTTGGCATGGTTTCTTGATCTCTGTAATGGTTCTATTAACACCTAATTTACAGAATGTGTATAGGTCTGTCAGCTAACCTTCAGTTATATAAGGTGGGAATGCCCCTTCCGGAATGTTCTGTAGTTGGAATCATACAGTGGGTAGCCTTTTTAGATTGGCTTCCTTCCCTTAATAATATGAATTTAAAGTTCCTCTGTACCTTTTGACAGATTGGCAGTGCTGTTTTGATAGACTGGACAATATTCCGTTGCCTAGAGATACGTGCGTAACCTCAGTTCAGTTATCTCTGCCTATGGAAGCCATCTTCATTTCTTCCAAATTTTGGTGACTCAGAACAAAGCCGCTACACACAGCTGTGCACAGGTTTTTGTGTGGACATGTTTTCAGTCCATTTGAATTAATATCAAGCAGTAAAAGAGCTGCGTCACATGGCCTTAGTATGTTTTGTTTGCAAGAAACTGCAAAACTGTCTTCCAAGGTACCTGCACCGCTTGGCATACCTATCATCAATGAATAAGAATTTCTGGTGCTCCAATCCTTACTAGGAGTTGGTGCTATTGGTACTTGGGGTTTACCCATTCGAATAGTGAGTGGTGCTAACTGGTGCTTTAATTTAAAAATCTCTAAGGAGGTGTGGTGCTAAGCACATCTTTGCTTGTTTATTTGTATACCACCTACAGTGGGGTGTTAGCTCAGGTGTTTTGCCCATTTTAATATTAGGTATTTTGTTTTTTCATTTTTTCTTTTAGTTTTAAGAGTTCTTTTTCTATGTCGTGTAATAGTCCTTTATCAGATATGTCTATTGCAAATATTATCTTTCAGTCTGTGGCATGTCTTCTCTTCCTCTTGTCCTCTTGATGGTATCTCTTGAGGAACAGAGGTATTGTTTCCTTTTTAATTGTTAATAAAGTCAAATTTATCTATTTTTTTTCTGTCTTTGGTGTTGTATCTAAAAATGCATCACCAAGCCCAAGATGATCTGGATTGCCTCCTCTGCTATCATCTAAGAGTTTCATTGTTTTGCATTTTACATTTACGTTTATGATCCATCTGAAGATTTTATTTATTTGCTTACTTATTTTGGTCTGAGTTTTTCCAGAGGACAGGGCTCAAAGTCCGAGACTCTAAGCACTCTGAAATATTTGTAATGTTCACTAGTTAAGATAAGCGAGGAAGTAATTTCTCTCATTGATTGAAAATCCAAATGGAGTCTGGTAACATACTGAATCATATAGGAGAATAGCTAAAGTATCTTAGAATAAATATATCATGTGGAAATATGGCTGGCACACTCTTCCTCTTTGATGGTAATGCATTAAATGAATCATTAACGGGTATTATAGGAAGCAGACAAAAATGGATGCCTTTGTCAAATAAATTTTGAAAAATTTTAAAGAATATGCAACATATGTCTTTACCTTCAGGATTTTTAGACACTCTAATTTATTAATGATTCTCATGATCCTTCAAATAGGCAATACATTAACCAGAGTTCTCCAAGTTCATTATATTGAATATATAGTATTTTTTCCTTGGGAAACTAGTGTTTTGAGCGGAAAAGTTTTATTTAATAGATGAATAAGCTAAAGATATGATGTTCAGCACTATGCCAAATATCAGCTAGTTATTGAAATAACTTGGGTTGACCTAAACTAGCTAAATAAAAGTCAGTTGCTGATTTTATTTTCATTATCTTCTCCTTAAAATAATCAAATGCTCATTAAATAGCCATTCATGAAGCATCTACTAGGATGTGCTGGGTACAAAGTGATCGCATCACATCGTTCACACCATGTAATTAAGTCCTAATGTCCTAATGGAAACAATTTTTATCATAATGTACGTACCATATTTGCCATGTAGAATGTGCTCCCATGTATAATACGCACCCACATTTTTGACCCACTCTTTCAGAAAAATATCTTTCTTTTTTAAAGGAGGGCACAAGTGGCCACCCAGTGGCACCTCCTCTTGCAAAAGGCAGCATCACAGAGCCAGCCACTGTGGAGAAGCCAGGAGAAAGCCCAGGAGCAGCTGAGAGTGGTCTAGGTGAGCTGAGTGCCCATCCTCCCCTCCTGACCCACCCTCATCCCCACATCCTCTCATTTCCTATCCCCATACTATGGGAATAGGAATGGGAAGGTGGCACGGCTGCTCTGGTGAGAGCCCCGAAGCTGGCCCTGCCTGCTCTGGGCTCCTGATGGTAAATCCCTGCCCTTTCCAGACTGCACACCTAGCCCCATTATGAGACCCACCTGGACACCATGCTGCAGAGGAAGCCTGTCCTCAAGGTACAAGGTCAAGTACTCTGCATTTGCCTTTGTGTGTAGCGACTAGAGGGTGACCTCCTTCGGCTATCCAGACCTTGGGCATTCAGTAACATCAGAATGAATGACATCAGTCTTTCTCCAACTTGCAAATCCTACCAATCACCCAGGGGACTGGTTAAAATGAGACTTCTGAGCCACACCCATATACACTCAGCTCCCAGGAGAAAGACCTGTATATCTTTTCTTCTAACAAGCATCTTAGAAGGTTCTTCCTGTTGGGAAGTTTGATAAATTATACCAACTCAGAATCTTTGAGATCTGGACAAGTCATAGGTTCAAAATCACAATCTACAGGCTTAGGTAGCCCCAACCTTTCATGCTTTTCTGTCAGATATTGTCGTATACAAACTACTTGAGGACTGAGGTCCAAGGTCACAACCGTGAGCTACTCGTAGATCAGGTCTCAGAGCCCAGCTCAGGGATCTTTCTTGTTGGTGTCCAAGGTCCTCAGAATGGAGCCAGCTGTGTACGAGATGAGGCAGGAGACTTATCATCATCAGGAGCCTGGGGTAGGCAGAGCCAGCCATGGCTCCTCACCCCAGCTTCTTGAGAAATAAGTTCTCAGCAGAACACGTGTCCACATTTTCAGTGATAGGCATGCAGTCCAGAGACTAACCATTATGTCACTAATGGAGGTATGCCCTCTGCCAGGATGACAGTGGGGGCAGTACCAGGTGTCCAGTGTAGACAGCACAGCAGGATGGAGGTTCTGCAGCTGTGGTACCTGCCTGGCGAGGGGGCAACTATGGAAGGCAGTACAATGGAGCGGCACCATTACCATATTCCAGGGTATTACTTTGCATACAGATATAATTATTGCTTTCTGGAGTTACACAGGTAAGCATAAATAAAATAATGGACACATTATACTAACATGTGTAATGCCCATCCTTATTTTTCCCTCAAAATTTTGGGCAAAAATATGCACATTATACAAGGCGAAATATGGTAACTATATTAGGACTGACTGTTCTAATTTGGGGGAATTTATGTTTTAATGCATACCTCGCTAACTCTATTCAGTCTTTATAATTAGTGCAGCATCAAAACTTAGTGTTGGGAAGTTTGATGGCTCACACTAGTGACCTCAGTAATGATAACTATATGAAGATCTCCATACTATTTGCCACTGACTTTGTATTAAGATGTCATTTTGTGGTTGGTGAGTCTGCAGTCCTAGAAAATGTATGCATTGATTATGAGTTTAATTTCTACCTTAAAAAAGTCATTCATTGAATACTTCTGCAATCCCGTTTTACTCCTTGCAGTCAGAAAAACTCAAAATGTAGTGATACATACTCTTTATAAGATCAAAAAAGACTTGAGATGGCAGTCCTTTGTGAGAATTCTGAGCACAGATTAGCATTTTGAAAGAGCTTGTCCATCTGTTATAACAAAAACTGAATCCAATTCAGCTTGAGCCTAACATATAGATTTCCAGAGCAAACCATTCATTCAAATAGCCTAACATTCCAGGTAGTACAGTGTGTCTTACTGTTACATGAACAGACAATTCATTTTAATTTCTTCATGTCTTAGAGAGTGACAATTGAATTTTAGTAATATGGCTATGTCTAATAGATATAATCTATCCAGGTATTAAAAAAATAACACTGGCTGTATTTATACAGTTAATTTATCCAATGTCCATATGCCAAGGCTTTCCATGTATACTATAAAACAAAACAAATTTATTTTCAAAATTTTGGAGAATCATTGTTTTTTTTCTTTTGCTGTTTTTGACCGGGGCTGGATTTGAACCCTCCACCTCCAGCATATGGGGCCAGTGCCCTACTCCTTTGAGCCACAGGTGCCACCCTAGAGAAATAATTTTTTAAGCAAAATCTTATGACTTCAATGAGCAAAGGCTCAAGTAAATCATTTAAAACAAGTTTTGATCCTATATGGCAAAAACAAGCAAACCAAAACATTTGAACATTCTACTGGGCATGCTCACCTGGGGAAAAGCAATTTATCCAAAATGATGAAACTATCTTGATTGATTCTGAGAAAAGACCAAGAGCCTGTAAAAGCAGACAATTGGTGTGAATCTTAGTTCTTTTAGTCACCTGCCATTTGTCCATGGGTGATAAGCGACTCATCTGAGCTTCCTCACTTGGTAAATGGTCACAGTGACAATTATGGTGCCGTATGTATTTAAAAATGAATAATATTCCTTAACTAGTATAGTGCTCAGGGTTCAGTAGATGCACACAAAAGGGTTTTCTCTTTTCATTTCATACAGAAAAAAATATTCATTTACAAAATGCACAACAGTTATTTTAGAGTTCAGTGCTAGAGAAAGGAAGAAAAGCCACTCGTCCTTTTCTCACTAATTTACTGAAACAAGGCTATATCGCGTAATAAAATAAGATATTATGAATCATTCAAATAAAGAAGATTGAACTAGATCCAATTTATAGTGCATAATTCAATAGTTATAACACTCGCATTTCTTGAAATATGTCATCTAAATGGCATCTAAGTGATATGCAGAGTGCTTGGCTTTTTAAATATGATTTAAATTTTATTTGGCAGTTTATAATACTATTAAGGCCCTTATATTTCTGGAAAGGATGGAGTCATGAAAATCTGGCTTACCTCTCTATTAGTTTGTTAGAGTAGCCATAACAAAGTGCCATGGACTGGATGGCTTAATAAGCGGAAATTTATTTTTTTCACAGCTCTAAAGAGTAGAAGCCTAAGAGAGACATATCTGCAAATTTGGTTTCTTTCGAGACCTCTCTCCTTGGTAGGGAGATGACCTCCTTCACTGTCTCTGCTCACATAATGATCCCTCGGTCCATGTGTATGTTTGTTCTACTTTTCTCTTTTTATAAGCAAAACTAGTCATATTGGGTTAGTATGCACCCATGTGAGTTCTTTTTACTTTAATTATATTTTCAAAGGTCTCATGTCTAACTACAGTCACATTCTGTTATACTAGGGGTTGTTACTTCAACATGTTAATTTTAGAAGTACAGAATGGGGTATTATAATAACTACATGTATTTTCAGTCTAAAAATTGCTTTGAGTATTAAGACAATAAACAATGTTAGTTTTTCTATTTCTTAACTTATTCAACAAACACTCATGAGGTACACAGGCCATATTTTACAGTGATGATCTAAATACAAAGGTCTTTACCTATGAAGAAATTAAATTCATATAGGAAAAAAATACAGATGTTAATAAGCAATAAATAAATTAACTCAAAAATATACTGGAGAAATATAAGTCTAGTGAAATAAATACTTTAAAATGCAATTGACATAATTACATAAGCTGATCATAATTGTCCTCTTCAAACAACCTGAGCAAAATAAATGATGGAGTCATGCATTGATCGAGAAGAATATGCCAGGTAGAGAGAAGTGATAAAGCAAACATTTTGAAATACATCATGTTGGTGTCTCCAAGAATAGGTAGCCCCTCAGAATACTGTGTGACAAAGAAATTATAGGGGAGCAGAAAGGGAGGGAAAAATCTGTTAGTTTTTGACTGCAGTCATTCAGAGAAGACATGATAGAAGTAGTGAAATCAAAATAGTAGTACTTGTATTTTGAATGCTTTTTCTAGAAACAGCAGTTTCTGATGGTTTGAATTATGTATATCAGAAAATAGAGGATCAAAATTGCTTTACAGAGATTTGGACTTAGTCAAATTGAAAGTTATTTAATAGAAGGAAGAGGTGGGTGCTGACCCCACTAAGTAATAGTCAGTGTTAAATTTGATAGCATCTAAGATCAGGGGGAATTAAAGCACGTTAGATGTTGTTAAATTCCCCATAGTGCTCTATAATTAAAATCAATAGTTAATCACACAATGATTATATATTAATTATAAAATAAATGGAAGAAATATAAAGAAAAGATAATTATAAGTCTACATTCAAGACACAACTGTTATTCATAGATATACTGATAGATAGATGAGAGAGAGAGAGAGAAATTTGTAGACAGAAAGAAATACACCCTAACCCTTTCAGGGATTTGTTTTGAGCAAAGTGCAAATAAATATAGACACATATAAATGTTTGAAAGTGAAATAATGATATCCCTTACATCACTATATTTATCCAAATATCCTAGCCATCAACATGTCTAATTGAACTTATGTAGGTTAGTTAAAAATATGGCCATTTTTATTGTCAGTGTATTCAAAGTCAGGACTTACGGAGAATTCAGATGACCTATCAGTTCATAATGGTCATAGCCCCTGTTTCCCACCAAATACAGAAATTCATGAGTGCAGGACATAAGGATATTGGACAAAAATAAAGGATTAATAGAGGCAATGTTGACTCTAGCAGAGGATTACAAAAAAAATTTTTATCATAGCTATTCTTTTCTTACTACCTTTGACTTGATCTGAGAAATTCAATGTAAAATGAAAAATTTAAAAACCCTGAAGACCTAGAGGGAGGAATTTCATCAAATGATTCTGTTGGAGTAAAGGCACACACAAATAGAACATGTGCATTTGTGAAATCTTAAATATCAATGGAATGGATAGTTATTCCAAAGTCATTCATTTTATATCAGATGTGAGGTCTTGATCTTATTTCCAATTTAACTTTGTTACACTGCTCCTGATAGAATTTCTTTCTCAAGCAAGGGCAATGTTTGTGGATATAACATCAGTGTAGGTTTTAGCTTCACACTGTATGCATTACCCAAGCCAGTCTCACAATGTGTTAGAAAACAAATTTGTAAAATATATTCTTGGAAATTTAATCATAGTTAAATATTCATTGTTGGTATTTGTTATGTCTGTATGTGTGACTATTCATTATAAAGAAAAAGAAACAAAGGTGCAATTTTTAAAAAGTCTATTTAAGGCAAAATTAAAATCATGGAACATGAAGAGTTGGTGTTAATCAAACCCAATCCTGTGTCATGCAGTAAGGATCTGGGCACTTACACACTGGAGAGTTTGGACAATTGGCTTTAAATCTTGGTTTTATTTGGCAATTTAAACTCAGGGAACTGAACATTCTTTTTTTTTTTTTTTTTTTGGTTTTTGGCCAGGGCTGGGTTTGAACCCACCACCTCTGGCATATGGGACCGGCACCCTACTCCTTGAGCCACAGGCGCCACCCAGAACTGAACATTCTTTACATGTAACATGAAAGAAGGAATTAGCTCAACTACATTAAGAAAAATATATTAACTGGATTAACATTGTCAATTTATGTAACAAACATTACATGTGTTGAAACAGCAATAAATTAAAACAGAGGCAAAGCTTCTTGAAGGATGTAAAAAGAGTTAGGACTTTAAGTATGATTAGAAATTGGCATAGTCAGTAAAAATGGTGGAGACAATATTCTAAAAATGAGCAAAAGAGTAAAGACACCAGGGTACAGTGTATTATGATGTGCCATGAGTTTGATAGGATTCTGCATAGAATAAAAGGGTCCTAGAGAGACTCTAGTTTGGGGTAGGAGCCTTGCTTAAACATACCATGTTAATAAACAAGATTATACATCTATGCCATATAAATTCCATATAAATTCCCAGTCTAAATGATTAGATGACTTGCCCTGAGGCCTGATAGTGGAGTCCCAATATTTAGAAATTAATGGGACAGAAGGTTGAGGTGTTTTATTGTTACTATGCTTGGTGTTCTTGGCAAGGTGCCTTAAAGTCTATAGCTTCCAAGTGGTGAGTAATTCTTCCTTATATCACTTCTTCTTCTTCTTGGATATGTATCTCCTACTCTAAATTATCTTCTGTCAGATTACCTAAAACAATCATCCTCAGCTTAAATTGAATCTCAACAGTAATTTCTTATTCAATTTTATTATCTTCATGGAGATTTCTCCTTTTTAACAGTAACAGAGGCTAGAGTTTAGAGAGTCCCTCAACCATGTTGCCAGTAAAGGTCACTTATTTGCAGAGTTATGTTTCAGGGCTATGTTAATACTTTCAAGCCAATTTACCTTTTGTTTGTTTGTTTGTTTTTTACTGAGAAAGAAAAATCTCCAAAGAAGTAATGGACTTATCAAAATAAAGATAATGAAGTCTGGAAACCAATTTTAGTTCTCATTTCCTAAATTGTTTCTTCTAGTACGTGATTGAGAAATTTCTCAGTAATGAAACGCATCATCAATAAACCAGTTATGGGCGAAACCTGTAGTCCAGTGGATAGGGTGCTGGGCATATACACTGAGGCTGGCGGGTTCAAACCCAGCCTGGGCCAGCTAAAACAACAATGACAACTGCAACAACAACAAAAAATAACTGGGCATTGTGGTGGGCACCTGTAGTCCCAGCTACTTTGGAGGCTGAGACAAGAGAACCACTTGAGCCCAAGAGTTTGAGGTTGCTGTGAGCTATGATGGCACATTACTCTACTAAGGGCAACAGCTTGAGACTCTGTCTTCAATAAATAAATAAATAAACCAGTTGTCTCTAAAGACTTTATAGAAGGGACTAGAAAGAACTGCAGTTTGGAAGACCCCCACCATTTTTATTGGCTATAAAATCAGTCACAATCTATACCACTAATAAGACAGTATCTATGGGCTGGGCATGGTGGCCTCTGGGAGGCCGAGGCAGGTGGATTGCTTGAGCTCAGGAGTTAAGACCAGCCTGAGACAGAATGAGACCCTGTCTCTAAAAATAGCCAGCGATTGTGATGGTTGCCTGTAGTCCAGCTACTTGGCAGGCTGAGACAAGACAATCGCTTGAGCCCAAGAGTTTGAGATTGCTGTGAGCTGTGATGCCACAGCACTCAACAAAGGGGGACAAAGTGAGAATCTGTCTACAAAAAAAAAAAAAAAAAAAAACAATGAAGACAGTGAGTATGCATGCATTTGCAAATTTTACAAAGGGGAAGATTTAGTATACCTGCAGAACTAGACGTTGGCCCAACTGAGAGACTTTGCTTTACATGTTTTGAACTCAGACTGGGCGGCGGGGTTGGGTTGTAGGTTATGGTACAAAGACAGTATCAAAAGAAAATAATCTGGTCATTTTCATTTTTTTATTACTTAATTAGTCCTCTCTGCAGAAGAGAAAAATAGGAAGTGGAGAAAGAAACCTGGATCTGGAGATGGAGAATGAAACTGATAAAAGGAACATAGCTTAAGAGATTATTATATTCGTTCAATGGTGAAATAATAAAATCTTGAAACAGGGTAGTAACAGATTGGTCAGAACGGAGCAGCAGGACTCAACCCACTTATATTGTAGAATTCATATAATTTAGAGCTGCAAAATGATAGAAAAAGGGTGAAGCAATAAAATTCGTGTTGTCTTTCCCCTCCAAATACCAAATGACATTATTTACAAACCTATGATATCATACTGCTTATTTATTCTGTGAGATTGTGAGGAAGGATTCATCTGGGGGATAAAATTTATTGATGCTTAACAAAGAATGATTAAAGAATCTTGAATACTTTAGCTATGAAAGAAAAATATTTCACTTAATCATGTACAAATAAAACCATGGTTAGAGTAAGTTGAGTAGGTCAGGAGACAATGCCATTTACACCCTCGATGAGCTTGTTTCTTAAAACTGCAGCATGACTTTATTGCAGTATGGCTTTATAAATTCATGTGGTTTGAATTTTAAGGAGAATGTGTCACCCAGCTGGATGGTGTCAATTCTTCAGGGAATGCAAGATGAGAAACTTGATGCAAATTTATAAAAACCGGAAACTTTTAAGAGAGTAAAGAGAAAGCAAAGGAGAATGAAAGTCAGAATAGGCCAGGACTCGGTCCATTTCTAATGTAGGTTTGAATCCCATATTTTACATTTATATAGATGGTCTCAAATTCTCAAAGAGCCATAATCCACTAGATGATGGGTAGTCACACACACACACACACACACACACACACTCCTCCATGATGGGTAGTAACACACACACACACACACTCCTCCATGATGGGTAGTAACACACACACACACACACACTCCTCCTCTTACAATGGGGTTATGTCCTGATAAATGCATTGTGAATTGAAAATATCTTAAGTTGAAAATACATTTAATATACCTAACCTACAAAACATCATAACCAACAGGTAAGCAAAATCTTCTAACACAAAAGCGTTTTTCACAATTAAGTGTTGAATATCTAATGTGATTCATTCAATAATTTACTACAACATAGTGGTTATGTGGGTACTCAATGTACAATTTCCACTGAACCTACATTCATTTTATACCATTTTAAAGTAGAAAAATTATAAGTCAGACCACAAGTTGAGTTGTAAGTTGAAGACTGTGTGTGTGTGTGTTCATTTACTATTTCTAGAGGAATGAATAACATGATTCTATATTCCCAATGAGATGTGATTAATAACAGCCAGAATCACAGAGGGGTCTGCACAAGGGCAACTGTATTTGATTATTTCATTTGATTATTTTATTTTATTTCCTTCATTTCATTTCATTTCATAGACAGTCTTGCTCTACCATTCCAACTCTCACTTCAGCTGGAGTTCAGTGGTAAGATTATAGCTCACTACAATCCAGAAGAATTCTTGGCCTCTCATCACTTCAACCAAACCTCTCACCTCAGTATGCCGAAGCACTGGGATTACAGGTGTGTCATACTGCACCCAACCATATTCTGTTTCATTTCTGTTATGTTCATTTGCAAAGCAGCAGCACCACAGGTCAGCACCGTTACCATTCCTGACAACTAACAAGCATTCTATCACTGTCTCTGTAGTATTACTTCTCAGTTCATTTTATTTTTTCTTTATTGTTGGGGATTCATTGAGGGTACAATAAGCCAGGTTACACTGATTGCAATTGTTAGGTAAAGTCCCTCTTGCAATCATGTCTTGCCCCCATAAAGTGTGACACACACCAAGGCCCCACCCCCCTCCCTCCGTCCCTCTTTCTGCTTCCCCCCCCATAACCTTAATTGTCATTAATTGTCCTCATATCAAAATTGAGAACATCAACATAACATCTATAGGTATGACTAACTCACTGTATGAGCAACGTGCCCTTTTGGCCTCCTCCCAATATTCCCAACACCCCAGGACCAAATGGCCCTATACTTCCTTGACAGACCCAACTTTTCGTATCTCAGAATCTCAGAGATAAGCAAATTCTCTGAGCTGATTTTTTTTTTTCTTCTACAAAACTTTCCCGTGTAGGACCTTCATATCAAGGTGTCAGTTTTCAAAACACAGAAATGCAACTTGTCCTAACAGCAAATGTAAGACCTTGGAAAAAGTTTTGAGATTTTTCTGAGTTGAATTTAACAGCTTTGGGAAAGTTTGATTGCAAACATTTTTACATTAATACAGGGTGTCCATGAAGTTAGTGTGCAATTTAAAATAGTGTGCAATTTAAAACTGCACACGAGCTTTATGAACACAAACATATGCCCCATATAGGTAGGCATTATTACTTAAATTTCATATCTACTCCAGAAGGCAGGTGTGACTTTTATCCACAGTTTATATAAGTAAGGGATCTGAGGCTGACAGAAGTTAACGAAGTGTTACAAGGTCACACAACTAATGTCCGAATTGCAAGCCAGAACTGGAGAGCTCCCCAGCTCAAATTCTTCACTTTCATGATAGATAAGGATGGAAGGGAAATTGGCCATGCAATTTCCTTTTATTTTCATCTTATTTAGGTCCCATTGCTGGCAAAACAGATACGGACTCAAGTAATACTGAGATAAGGAGCTGTACAGAGGGGTGGTGGCAATGCAGAAAATACATCCAGAGACTGAGGATAAACATCAGGGTAAAAACCAAGACCAGTTCCTACACATGTGATCCGTCATTGCCTAACACTGAGACAAGGGAGGAGACGTAAGTTTCCTTTAACTGTTTTGCATACAAAGGCATCCAAAGCTGTACAGAATGGTCATTTGAGTTGGCCCCAGGAACATGCGCCATGTGGTATACTAGGGATTAATTTAGCAGGTGTTTGGAGGCCTAAATAAAGTATTGCTTGTCATTTGATATCTAATTTTAAATGTCTTTTCCTCTGTCACCAATACCCATTTCAGTCTCCTGTAATTTGGGGGACAGGGAAACTCTAGTGGTTGAAGAGTACACTGCACTTAGAGTAAAAAAAAAAAAATACATAGTTTAAATTCTATTCAACCTACTATATGAGAGTTTAGTCAATTTATTTAAATTATCTGATCCTGGATGTCTTGGTCAGTAAGCTGAAGAGAATAATATAATACTCAGCCTGTCTGTTTCTTGAAAACATTTAGGGAGACATCTGTGGTATGTTTGGAAAATACTACATAAGAATGACACAATTGCCATTATTTATCCCGATTTCTAAATGTGAATGCTTGATCTTTTATTTAAGGTTCAGAGAGAATGCTTTGGGCAAGTCCAAAACTATATAGGTATTTCACTGTATAGGTATATACAAAGTGTATAGGTATATACCAAGTGAGTCTTTTTCCTTCTAAAAGAAATACTTCTAGAAGTATTTAAACCTGTATTAATCATAAAATCACTTCATCTTAATAGCTAAGGAATAAAAATTAGAATTTCACACATGAAAAATTTTTCTATAATTAAAAAGTGCTTATATGTTTTTGTGTATATGAATTTGTATGTGTATATGATGAGTGTGTGTATATACATATACATGAGGCTATGGTTTATGGAGAGCTCTTTTAAATTCAGATATTTTACTGGGACTGGCCTATCATTGTATAAACATTGGCCTACCTCAATCAATCAATATTACTCTTTTTAAATGTATTTGAAAGGACTTGGAATTGAATATTCGTTAAGAATATTTAAAACTTAGAGGAAAATTATGTAGACATACTCAAATGGCAAACACCAACCAACAGAGGTCAGTCACTATCATGATTATTTGGTAATTAAATTGGCTCAGAATATGAACATACGAATTTCTCACAGGATTAGCTATGTCCTAAGGAAAAGGTCATTTTAAATAAAATGTATTCCAACGCCCACACCAGCTAAATATTGCATGAGAATCATTCAAAGATGCTAAGTCAGCATGAAGCCTGAGTGGAAGAAATGACTTCTTTAGGCAAAATGATGAGTTCGTATAACCAGCTTCTGGATCCTGGACAGGGATTGAGCTCTCATTAAAAAAGCAAGAAACACCCCCAATGTAAACACATGGGACCTTGTCTATCATTTGAACAACAACAACAAAAAGGTTTTATTTTTATTTCAGCCATCACATACCTTTTATATCAGTACTTTATACATTAGTTGTTGTGTATAGCTCAACCTAAACTAAATTAGATTATGAGTAATAACAAACATCATTTATAGAGCCGAGATTATATGTCAAGCTCTAGATTTGAACATCTTGCATGCCTAATCATGGTTTAAAATAAACTGTATTTTAGAACAACTTAACATACTAGTCTTAGAGTTGGTTTGCCAAAATTCTGAGTGCTTTCTTGTGGAAGTGCTAGAATTTAAAACCCTTTAGTTCACTTCAGAAGTTACACTCCTGATTAGGTTAGCATTTTTTTCTTATCTGCTGTCTCAGTCCATTCAATGGACTAAGTAATAGTCCATTCTATAACTATTACAAACAGTGGGTTATGAGTAGAATAAATTTATTTGTCCCAGTTCTGAAGTCTGGGAGTCCAAGGTCAAAGGGCTGGCAGATTTGGCTTTTGGTGAGGGCCCACTTCCTGGCCTCTTTGCTGTGTCTTCATGTTGTAGAAGGGGCAATGATGCCCCCTGGGGCCTTCCTTTATGAAAAGGCTGATTTATAGGTTATTAAGCTAATGACCTCATCACTTCTCAAAGGCTCCACTCCATATACAATCATGCTAAGGACTAGGTCTCAACACATGAATGAGGAGTGTGCAGCATAAACATTCAGTCTGTAGCACCTGCTTTATTCTCTGTGACATTAGGGCATAATGAAACAATTTTTGAACTAAATTTTGTGGATTTTTTAGAAACTTAGCTACTTTTGTTACAACTTAAAATCTTTGACTCTAGAATAGTGCTATAGTAACTGAAAACTCTTGTGTCTACACTGTGAATATTTTTATATACCACCTAGGCATAATAGCACATCCACATCTGGATATTTGGTAAATTACTTAATTTCTCTAATATTTTCTCATTTGCAGAATGAGCATAGACTCTGTCTTGCTGCCTTGATAACATGATCAGATAAAGGAAATAAACTTATTCAACATAGTGCCTGGATGCAGCTCTCAACCAATGAGACATTAGTTTATTTCCCACTTTCTAGAAATAATAGACAAAAAATAGAACAAAATCTATTCACACCAAAATTGAAGATCTAATAACTGTGATTTAAACTTGGATGAAACCAGCACATTGTACCCCTTGATTGCACTAATGTATACAGCTATGATTAACAATAAAAATAAATAAATTAAAAAATAATAATAAAAAAATAAATAAAATAAATTTAGAGAGCTAAATAGCCAGGGCATGGAAAAATAAAAAAATAAAAATAAATAAACTTGGATTAAATAATGTGCTTCCTAGCAGATAACATAGACAGAATCATAGAGGACGTAGTCAGAATCAAGTTGACTGGGTGCTACACAGATCTGTGGCCTAGAACTAAAAACAACACATTTTAGAAGGAAAGGAAAACTATAGAGAAACTTATGCAACTTGAGCTTTAACACATTAGCCAGCATTCAAGTCAGATTTTCTGACTGAAGACTCACCTTTCTGGGGCCCAGTAAAGAAGACTCACCTTTCTGGGGCCCAGTAAAGAACAGCAGGAGTCTTTTGGATATGGAGCAAGGCATAATACATGGGAAAAACATTCCTGATAAAGCACAATTTGGATTAATTTTCTTGAATGGTGCTGGAGGGGGCGACGCCTGTGGTTCAGTGAGTAGGGCGCTGGCCTCATATACCAAAAGTGGTGGGTTCAAATTCAGCCCCGGCTAAACGAAAACAAAAAAAATAGCCAGGCATTGTGGCGGGCGCCTGTAGTCCCAGCTACTCAGGAGGCTGAGGCAAGAGAATAGCCTAAGCCCCAGGAGTTGGAGGTTGCTATGAGCTAGGTGGTGCCACGGCACTCTACCAAGGGCGGAAAAGTGAGACTCTGTCTCTACATTAAAAAAAAGAATGGTGCTGGATAGAAGGGATCATTGCAATGACATCTACAGAGAAATGATGCCTGTGTTTTACTTGTACTTAGCTAATACGGGCTACAAAATCATTAAGTTCCTAGAACTGCTATACCTTAACACTATTCTCTCTCTCTCTCTCTTTCTCTCTCTCTCTCATACACACACACACACACACACACACACACACAGGTGTGCATATACCTGTACCTGCTCAGCAACTTTTTAGCACAGTTTAGGAAAACAACCACCTAGCAAACAGATTCCCAGAATGCTCAGAAGGAAAAGTGCTTAATATACCCAAATTTCAATTTGCTTACATTTCTAAGACTCTCTGCTAATAAGTTTTATTTTGTGACTACATGGAAATTTAGGTGAAATCTTAAAAAAATATTATTACAGTGTGAGCAATACTTTGTAAAATACATTTTCCCAGGGAAACTTTCCTTTTTAGATCACTGGTTGTACCTCCATAGCCAGCCCAAGTTTTATAGCAGGTAAATAATGTTAGAAGCTGTGATATAAGGCAGAGAATGCTGGGGGCGGGGGGGGGTGATACCTTCTCAAAGAGTAAGGAGATGGAAGTGAAGAGGTGTTAACTGGTGACTAAGAGAGTATTTTAGTGTCATATCTCATAAAGACCCAGTATATATAATTTTTATCTCCTGGGAGAAAGTTAGTGACAAGAAGAAGCTTTGGGTTACGGAGTCAGAAACAGGTATCAAGGCATTCTCTTTTGGAATAGGTAAGAAAGCTGGAAAATTAGATATGTTTTGAAGGCTTGATGACAGTCAGGTATGAATTGGGCAAAGAGGGCACTATTTTATCCCTATTTGATCCTGAGACAGCCACAGCAGTCATTGTTAGGGAAGAAGGGGCCAGTGAAAATAGCCAAAGAACAGCCCTTATGTTCAGGGAAGTGTCTTTGGTGCTAACCCCTGGGTCCCTGTGTTGTCCTACACAGAACCCTGCAATTTGATTTCTGAGGTTCCATGGATAAACTCATTAATATAGTTATCTTTCTATCCATTAAATAATTTTGTCTGGATTTATTAAATGCCTCATCTATGCCAGACATCATGTTACGTATGTTGTTCTGCCTAGACTCACTGGTTAACAAAATAGGCATACCCTTTTCCCTCTCAAATACAAGGGAACATTTAGTTCATGAGTCCCCTAAGGCTAAGACCGACTCATTTTTCACATTTACACAGAATTCACTACAGCCAAGCCCATTATCTAATATGTGGTAGCAAATGGTCTTTATAGGATGATAAAATTTAACTAAATGATCCCCCAGGACTGCCTAGTTCTAGTATCCTAAAATAATGATAACAACAACAATGATGATACCAATTTGATGAAAATAACTAACACTTGTTAATGTTCACCAAATGCTAGAGTCTCCGCTAATTATATGAGTTAACTCATGCAATACTCAGTAAGCATATGAATCAGTCCTTATTATTCTTCACAATTTACATATGAGGAAAGTAAGTCCTAGCTCAGGAAATGTAGGCAAAATCTTGAGAACAGAAAACTACAGAACTGAGGTTCAAAGCCAGGATGACTGATTCTAAAACTATCATATGATACTATCTTCTTTCTGCAGAAACATTTACCACTGATAGATCAATATTGCTCTGGGTAACAACAGCACTGCAGTGCAAATATATTCTTTGTAAATAAAGATTTTAAAGAGAGATGAAATGTCTCCGAAACACAATTTGGGATTTTTTCTTCTATCCGTGACACTTGACACAGTTAAAAATTCAAACAGCTTTTTACAGCCTCCCTTGCCACTTAACTTACTCTCCATTACTTTGGCAAAAGCATCACCACGGCAACCCATCTCTTACAGTTGTGTTTACACAAATGTTAACTACTAACATTTTAACTACTAACTTTGAGAGTGCTCCCTAACTCTGGCTTCACCATAAGTTAGGAAAACATAGTTGTAAATGGTAAAAAAAAAAAAAAAAAAAAGTCAACCAAAGAGGTCTTCTAGCTGAGTTCCTTGAGCTAGAATCACTGACAAAGCAACAACAGTAGAGCGATGATAATAGCGGTAACAACAGCTGCTATTTATTAAATTGATGTGATGTGCTAGGACATCTGTGAAGTCTCTTATGTATTTTATTTCATTTCAACAAAAAGTTCTGTGAGATGTGCAATACAGATGATGAAACTGAGACACAGTGAGATTAAATAAGTTTCCTAAAGTCAAATAATAGTGGAAAAGTATGTCTGATCAAATATTTCAGACTCCACAGATCACTATTTTTCTTTTACTTACACCTACATCTGCTTTTAGTTGGTTAATCTCTGGCAAGTAATTTACATGTCTGTTGATTTAAACTGAGTTTTCTAGAAGCAGAGCCTAAGAATGAAGGGATCCTCCAAGGGAAAGGTATTAATGGGATGCTTGAAGGTCATTCTTTGCTTCTTTTTTTGTCTTTCTCTCTCACACACACACACACATGAAAATATGTACAGTATATAAGCACACACAGCTTTGCCCCAAATCTAAATTCTAGGAAAGAAAATCTGCATCATTGAGTTTAGGTCAGATATCCACTCTGGTGCCATGAAATATGGCCAAGAGGACAGGATCATATAGTAAACACAGTGACTCAATTTTCAATAAAGAGGAATAGCTATACGCCCCCCCAGAATAGTCTTCACATTTAGCCTAAAAGAAGTATCTGTAAAACAGCTGATTATAGGCACTGGCATAATAGATCTATAAACTCTGTTAATAGCTTTAATGCAGTTCGTATTATTTAAACAGCCAGAGTAGCCCTGGAGGTACATGATATTTTCCTCATTTTACAAACGAGGAAAGAGCTCAAAGAACCAAATAATGTGTGTGGGGTCACAGAGCAACAGCAGCAGAATCGCCATTCAAGTGCTTTTAACCAGATCATGCAGCTGTACATCTCAGCTGCCTTAACAGATCCAGTATTTCCAGGGGGAACTGCTGTAGGAATGTGAGAGTTTGTGTTTCTTTTATGATTCTCTCCATCCTTCCTCCTACATTAAAACAGTGTCAAGAAGGCCAGCTCTGGTCTCAGCAGGCTCCTTTTAAGGAGCAGCACCAGGGCTCCCTGGAAACCATTCATCTTCCTTCTTTCTTACCAGGAGACCATCCACCGCCTGCCACTCTCACTGCCAGACTGTTTAGATAAATGGCTCACAGATAATCTTCTTTTCTCCCTTCTTTTCTACTTGCAACTTCCTCCATATTTCTCCCTCCTGCAATTTCCAAGGACTTAATCTGAGATAAGGGCAAGAACTTCTAGGTTATAAAGAATTTCCATGGATTCATTTGAAGTATAAACAACTCAGAAATTTAATTTCACTACTGCATACAGAACACCTGTCATGGGCCAAGTACCAAGGGAGATTTGAAGATGAAACAGAAATGAGGGGCTTTAATGTTGAGAAACATTGAGACCATATTTTTAAAAATCAAACTTTATAACTGGGAACAATATTAGTTGTTACTTTAACTGTGGGACTGCACCTATGGAGCATATCACAAGGATACATGTCAAATCTACTAAATATAGAATATAAATGTCTTAATACAATAATTAAGTAAATGAGGTGAAACCCTATATTAACTAATTTGATCTAAGCATTCCAAATTGTATATGAAATCAGCACATTGTACCCCATGAATGCATTAATGTATACATGATCTATGTGTATATGACTTAATAAAAAAAAAAGAAATAGCTAGAAGTTACTGAGGGCTTGCTATTTTGCTTCTCTGTACTCTGCTTTATAAAGGTTGAATTAATGAATTTATCAGTTGTATTAGGTATATATTATCACTAGTTTGTTGATAAAACATTGACACTCACAATAATATGGATAAATCACAGTCTCAACCTGGAATTCCAGCACACATTTTCCTTATACTTTTCTTTCTTTCTTTCTTTTTTTTTTTTTATTAAATCAAAGCTGGGTACATAAATGCGATCATGGGGCACCATGCACTGGTTTTATAAACCATTTGACACATTTTCATCACACTGGTTAACATGGCCTTCTTGGCATTTTCTTAGTTATTGTGTTAAGACATTTACATTCTAATTTACTAAGTTTCACATATACCCTTGTAAGATGCACAGCAGGTGTAATCCCACCAATTGCCTTCCCTCCGCCCACCTCCTCCCTCCCTCCCCTCCCTTTTCCCCTTCCCCCTATTCTCGGGTTATAACTGGGTTATAGCTTTCATGTGAAAGCCATAAATTAGTTTCATAGTAGGGCTGAATACATTGGATACTTTTTCTTCCATTCTTGAGATACTTTACTAAGAAGAATATGTTCCAGCTCCAGAAATAAAAACAAAGCAGGAGGAATCACACTACCAGACCTCAGACTATATTACAAATCGATAGTGATCAAAACAGCATGGTACTGGCACAAAAACAGAGAAGTAGATGTCTGGAACAGAATAAAGAACCAAGAGATGAATCCAGCTACTTACCATTATCTGATCTTTGACAAGCCAATTAAAAACATTCAGTGGGGGAAAAGATTCCCTATTTAACAAATGGTGCTGGGTGAACTGGCTGGCAACCTGTAGAAGACTGAAACTGGACCCACACCTTTCACCATTAACTAAGATAGACTCTCACTGGATTAAAGATTTAAACTTAAGACACGAAACTATAAAAATACTAAAAGAGAGTGCAGGGAAAACCCTTGAAGAATTAGGTCTGGGTGAGTATTTTATGAGGAGGACCCCCCAGGGAATTGAAGCAGCTTCAAAAATACACTACTGGGACCTGATCAAACTAAAAAGCTTCTGCACAGCCAAGAACACAGTAAGTAAAGCAAGCATACAGCCCTCAGAATGGGAGAAGATATTTGCAGGTTTTGTCTCCGACAAAGGTTTAATTACCAGAATCCACAGAGAACTCAAACGTATAAGCAAGAAAAGAACAAGTGATCCCATCACAGGTTGGGCAAGGGACTTGAAGAGAAACTTCTCTGAAGAAGACAGGCGCACGGCCTACAGACATATGAAAAAATGCTCATCATCTTTAATCATCAGAGAAATGCAAATCAAAACTACTTTGAGATATCATCTAACTCCAGTAAGATTAGCGTATATCACAAAATCCCAAGACCAGAGATGTTGGTGTTGCTGGTGGGAATGCAAATTAATACATTCCTTTTGGAAAGATGTTTCGAGAACAGTTAGAGATCTAAAAATAGACCTGCCATTCAATCCTATAATTCCTCTACTAGGCATATACCCAGAAGACCAAAAATCACATCATAACAAAGACATTTGTACCAGAATGTTTATTGCAGCCCAATTCATAATTGCTAAGTCATGGAAAAACCCCAAGTGCCCATTGATCCTTATTCTTTTCAAAATATTTGTCCTACTGTGTCTGTGTTTTCATTTTCCACAGTTTAAGTTACCCATGGGCAATCATGGTCTGAAAATATTACATACAACAATATATTTAGAAAGAGCAAGAGAGAGACAATATTCACAAAAATTTTATTTTACTGATATTATAATTATTTTATTATTAGTTACTGTTATTAATCTCTTATTGTGCCTAATTTATGAATAAAACTTTATCATAGATATGTATGTATAGGAAAAAACATGGTATGTGTAGGGTTAAGGACTCGCCACGGTTTCAGGTACTCATTGGGAGTCTTGGAACATATCCCCTACAGGTAAGGGAGATGAGGAGAAACTTGACCCTGTTAGTCTGTTCTACAATATAGTGATAATTAATAAAATATAGAAGATAAGGGTATAGTAAAATACACTAAAATTCCCCATAAGACAAGGACATCTATAAAATGTCACATCTGAAAGTGGAATTCTGGATTCTGTCCTGCACTGTAGCCCTCATAATGGGATTGGCTTGGGTTAGTGTCCTCAGGCAAGACATCAATACAAGTCATGGGTCACCTGCTTTCATCACCTGTTTATAGTACACTGTGATTCTTGCAGGGAGAATGGGGACTTAAGATTCCATTTTTGGCAAGGGAAAATATGAAAACACCCCCAGAAAAATGGAAAAACAGAGAAATAAGCTAAGTAAGGCAGAATAAAAACAGTTTAGCTAGTTTACATTTAAACCAGCAGGTAAATTACTTATCTGAGCGGTTCCTGCTTGTATAGAAGCCTGGCCTGTAATGGATACAGCTTGCAAACATCCCTGCAAACACGCTAAAGAAGAGAATGGCTATAGACAAGATACATGCAAGGCCTGGGGAGGAATATGAACCAGGCTGTCTCTGGCCCAGTCAATAGTCAAAGCGAATACTCATTGTGGGGATTTGTATTATGGCCAGGGTAGAGATCTGTTCCACCTTTTCTTCAGAGGAGACTGATGCCATCAAGGGATCTGCTCCACAGGGAACTAAAGGGGATTATCTCCCCTAAGGAATCTGTGTGTGTGACCAGGGACAGGAGGCTACCTTCACACAAGGCTCAGGTTTCAGATTTCTCAAGGCTGCTCAAACCCTTAAAGTAAATGATTATAGATAGAATAAGAACTAACATGCTTAGTCAGAGAAACTGCTGAAATTTTTGTTCCCTTCCTCAGCTTATCCTTTGGGCTAAATTAAAAACCTTCAATAAAAGCTAAGTGGAACAAACACTAAGGGCCATTTGCTGAAACCCCACAAGCTATCAGTGCTCTGCTGTGTTTCCCACCCTTGAAAACCCTATTATGCGTGTCCTGTTTCTTTTAACTTTACTTTTCCTCAGTCAATTACTGCCAGTTCCACAGATCTTAAAAGACCCTGACGCCAGGACAGGACCCCAGCAATTCTGTACTCTGGGGACCTGGGAAATACATGTTCAGAGTCTAATTAGAAATTATTGGTGGTGAAGGAGGGGTTGCCTGAAACAAATTAAATAAACGTGGAAAATTATGGAAGGTCACAATCTTTATAGAGGATGGGGAAAGGGAAAGGGAGATAAAGAAATGTAGGCTGGAATAAGAGCCTAAATTCCAAGTTCAATTTATTCTGCATCCTGTGTGGCTTTTGTCTAGATATCTAAGATATCTACTACTTACAGCTTTAGTTAACCTAGCTTTTTTTTTTTTAACATTTTATTTTATTTTTTGCAGTTTTGGCTGGGGCCAGGCTTGAACCCCCCACCCCCGGTATATAGGGCTGGCGTCCTACTCCTTGAGCCATAGGTGCTGCCCCTAGTTAACCTAGCTTTATTTTTTTTTTTTATCTTTTTTGTCTGTTGCAATTGTCTTCTTTTTTTTATTAAATCATAGCTGTGTACATTGATATGATCACGGGGCATCATTCACTAGCTTGTGTATGAACACATGTAAATCAAAGGGCCTAACATTAGATAATTGTTCAGAACCTAATATTTGAAGTTTATGGAATAACTCTAGAAAGTTATTCTAAGTTATTTAACTTAGAATTGGGTCCTGCTTGCCACCAACTGTTTAAAGGGCTGGGTTTAGTTTCTTGAAGATGCCAGCATCTCTGGAAAATAGAAATGACAAAGAGTTCAATTTTGAGGAGTAGGAAGTAAGGATGCCTATATGGAATATTGTGAATTCATTTTCCCATTTAATCTCACTAAAATGTGAAGAGATAAATTAAGGGCAGTCACTTAGGAAGTGAGATCATTTACTTTGACTTCCTCTTTTCAATAACATTATTTTCCTGATGTAAAATATCTGTACCTCCCAAGGATACAGACTCTCAGTTTTGCAAGGTATGTGGAGGGATAAAAGTTGTTACAATTGTAAATGACATGGCAGAGTAAGTGGATTCCATCCAGCAGCCATCTGTGGCTGTTGTGATGGGATCCACAGATGGATTTGACAATTAGATCACCCCAGCATCTAATATGTAAAAGCAGCTTTGTCTATCTCTCTCTTAAAGACTTCATGGGATTCTGACCATTATCTTGCATCTGTCCCTGAGTCAGTAAATTTCAATGGAATTAATAGCTGAGCTTGCTTGAGTTGGTTTCCTAATAGGTCCCTTTTAAGGACAGCAGTAAGCTGTATTACAATTTGCCCATGATAATGTCTTCTTCCTACACCTTTACCAGAGGAAGCAGATGAGGCATTTCTAGTATGATGATGGAGATAGAGTGGTCATCTCGAAGGAACTGCATTGCCTGACATGAGGATCCTCAGTGAGGTCTAGTCTTGTTCTTCTGGGCTCCCCATGATAGTGACAGATGACATGGAATGGAAGAATGCATAATTTAAAAACATATTAAAGGAATTGTAGAGAGAAAATCTGATGTATGGATTTCTTATTAGAGGTAAAGAAGATATTTTCACTACCTCCACAAGTGGAGTAAGAGTTAGAACTTAGGCTCAGACTATGAACACTCTGGTTAAAGTGTTCAATGGCTGGATGGTTGGCTGGAGTTATGTCACCTCACTGTGGACCCAACTGGTTGTCTCTTGGTGAATCAGCTCAGACAGGGAGTGATGAATGCCTTTGATTAATAAAACATTAGGAATAGAGAGTTCAGAGCAAGATGGAGGCCAAGAAACAGCTTCCTTGCATCTGGGCACCGTGAGTATGGGGAGATAGGACTCCAGGCATCTCTGGCTGGTGGGATCTGCCTGTAATAATATCTGTGTGGATACAGGGAGTCAGCGAGAGACTTCTGGACCCCAAGAGGAGGACTTAAACAGTGGAAAACCAGCAAGTGGTTGTGTGTGTTCAATCAGTCTAAACCCGCCAGCAACTGTAAGTAAGTACAGTAGCAGTAAGACTGCAAACCAGAAAGGCCTTACCTGTGAACTGTTTTGGTGTCTTTGGACTTGGCACTCAGTTGAACTTCCTTGGGGAGAGCCTGAGCGGGAGTGCGGAGAACTTTGGCAGTTGTTTAGGGCCCCAGTCTGAGCCACTGAGCGAGATGGAGCTAATAGTGTTTGGCTGTGGACCACAGGGAGCCATTGTGAGGGATCTGCCCCATCAAGCTCCGCCCTCAGGGTCCCAGAGCAAGAATCAGGCGGGAGCTGGTAACCCAGTGACTGAGTAGCCTAAGGGTGGGGTCTGAGCTGCCTTACAGCCCTAACCCTCAGGGGCAAAGTGAGACCAGTTTTGGCACACTGGGTAAGTGGACAGCCACTTCAGCAGTGATTCCAGCTACAAGCACTTTCCTGGGAAAGCTTCTGCTCAGCAAGTTTACAAGTTCAAAGTGCCTTTTAAGAGGGCTGAAGAGAGATATAGGGTGTCTACCCATTGGGGTTTGAGAAATCAGCAGCCTCCAGTTGTATCAGCACTGTGATTAACATCTCATACCCCAGAAGACCACATGTTGCCCAGACAATATTCAACAACATATATATACTGCTTTGTTTTTGGTTGTGTTTTTCGTTTGTTTGTTTGTTTGGTTTGGTTTGGCTGTTTATTTTTTGTTTTTTTGTTTATTTTGATGTTGTTGATGTTTTGTTTTTTAATTTCAACCTTTTCCGTACAGATCTTTTTTCTTTCTCAATTTTTCTACTTTAATTATAATTTCCCATTGCTGCCTTTTTCAATAACTAGAACTTCATTTTTGCTAGTGTCTCTACCCCTATTATTTGGTTTTTCACCCAATTTTATCCCGTAAATTTTCCTGTTTGCTTGTTTAGGTTTGATTTATAGCATTTTTGTCTTTCCTCTCTACTTGGTGGAGGTGGGGTACTGTGTCTGATCAGGTTAGAAAAGAGCTGCTGATCTCAAGGGAACCACCCAAATGGGCACACCCAGAAGGAGGTTTTTTTTTTAAGGTTGTGTCAAAGTACCCTACTGTACACCTATATTGCTCTGTCTCCCTCTTTCTGTGCCTCTTGTCAATATTCCTTTTACCCACCCCATCTCCTTTCTCTATTTTCTTTTTTCGTTTTGCTCGTTCCTCCTTTCTTTCATCCCTTTCTTGCTCTTCAACCTTCTAAGCCTTCTGGTCCTGTAGGACTCATCGAAACCTTAGTCCACAGGCACGAGAACTTAAAGAGCAAGAGGAAGTGAAAGAAAAATTAGGGCAAGGAAACAGATAAAAGAAAACACTCATGAGGAAGAATCAGCAGAAAACTCCAGGCAACATGAAGAACCAGTCCAGAACAACCCCAACAAGGGACCATGAGGTAGCTACTGCAGAGGATTCCACCTATAAAGAAATGTTAGGAATGACAGAAAGGGAATTTAGAATACACATGTTGAAAACAATGAAAGAAATGATGGAAACAATGAAGGAAACTGCTAATAAAGTGGAAAATAACCAAAAGGAAATCCAAAAACAGAATCAAATAAGAGATGAACGATATGAAGCATATAAAAAGGATATAGCAGAGCTGAAGGAACTGAAACAGTCAATTAGGGAATTTAAAGATGCAATGGAAAGTATCAGCAACAGGTTAGACCATGCAGAAGAAAGAATTTCAGAGGTAGAAGACAAAGTTCTTGAGATAACTCAGATAGTAAAAGAGGCAGAAAAGAAGAGAGAGAAAGCAGAACGTTCACTGTCAGAATTATGGGACTTTATGAAGCGTTCCAACATATGAGGTACAGAAATCCCAGAAGGGGAAGAAGAATGCCCCAGAGGAATGGAAGCCATACTAGAGAATATTATAAAAGAAAATTTCCCAAATATCACCAAAGATTCTGACACACTGCTTTCAGAGGGATACCGAAAACCAGGTTGCCTCAACTCTAACCGAGCTTCTCCAAGACACATTGTGATGAACCTGTCCAAAGTCAAGACAAAAGAAAAGATTCTGCAAGCTGCCAGAAGTAAGCGCCAGTTGACCTACAGGGGCAAATCCATCAGAATGACTGCAGACTTCTCTAATGAAACTTTCCAAGCAAGAAGGCGATGGTCATCTACCTTTAATCTACTTAAACAGAACAATTTCCAGCCCAGAATTGTGTACCCTGCTAAGCTAAGCTTTAAAACAGATGGAGAAATCAAATCATTTATGGATATACAAACATTGAGGAAATTCGCCACAACAAGACCAGCTCTACAGGAAATACTTCAACCTGTTCTACACAATGACCATCACAATGGATTGGCAGCAAAGTAAGAACTCAGAAATTAAAGGACAGAACCTAACCTCCACACTGATGCAAAAGATAAAACTAAGCAATGGACTCTCACAAAATAAGACGAATAGAATACTACCACACTTATCAATTATCTCAATAAAGTTAATGGCATGAATTCCCCACTGAAGAGACATAGATTGGCTGACTAGATTAAAAAACACAAGCCATCCATTTGCTGTCTGCAAGAAACACACCTGGCTTCAAAAGACAAATTAAAACTCTGAGTCAAGGGTTGGAAGACAATTTTTCAGGCAAATGGAATTCAGAAGAAAAGAGGAGTTGCAATTTTATTTTCAGATTCATGTGGATTTAAAGCAACTAAAATCAAAAAAGACAAAGATGGTCACTTTATATTGGTCAAGGGAAAAATACAACAAGAAGACATCTCAATTCTAAATGTTTATGCACCCAATTTAAATGTTCCCAGATTCTTGAAACAGACCCTACTCAGTCTGAGCAATGTGATATCTGATAATACCGTAATAACAGGGGACTTTAACAGTCCTCTTACAGAGCTGGACAGATCCTCTAAACAGAAATTAAACAAAGATATAAGAGATTTAAATGAGACCCTAGAACAACTGTGCTTGATAGACGCATATAGAACACTCCATCTCAAAGTTAAAGAATATACATTCTTCTCATCACCCCATGGAACATTCTCCAAAATTGATCATATCCTGGGACACAAAACAAACATCAACAGAATCAAAAGAATTGAAATTTTACCTTGTATCTTCTCAGACCATAAGGCACTAAATGTGGAACTCAACTCTAACAAAAATGCTCAACCCCACAAAAAGGCATGCAAATTAAACAATCTTCTGTTGAATAACAGATGGGTGCAGGAAAAAATAAAACAGAAAGTTATTAACTTCCTTGAACATAACAACAATGAAGACACAAGCTACCAAAACCTGTGGGATACGGCAAAAGCAGTTTTGAGAGGAAAATTCATCGCTTTAGATGCCTACATTCGAAAAACAGAAAGAGAACGCATCAACAATCTCACAAGCCATCTTATGGAATAGGAAAAAGAAGAACAATCTAAGCCTAAACTCAGTAGAAGAGAAATCTCCAAAATCAAATCAGAGATCAATGAAATTGAAAACAAAAGAATCATTCAGAAAATTAATGAAACAAGGAGTTGTTTTTTTGAAAAAATTAATAAAATAGATAAACCATTGGCCAGACTAACTAGAAATAGAAAAGTAAAATCTCTAGTAACCTCAATCAGAAATGATAAAGGGGAAATAACATCCCCCACAGAGATACAAGAGATCATCTCTGAATACTACCAGAAACTCTATGCCCAGAAATTTGACAATGTGAAGGAAATGGATCAATATTTGGAATCACACCATCTCCGTAAACTTAGCCAGGAAGAAATAGAGCTCCTGAATAGACCAATTTCAAGCACTGAGATTAAAGAGACAATAAAAAAAGCTTCCAAACAAAAAATGCCCTGGTCCAGATGGCTTCACACCAGAATTCTATCAAACCTTCAAGGAAGAGCTTATTCCTGTACTGCAGAAATTATTCCAAAAAATTGAGGAAGAAGGAATCTTCCCCAACACATTCTATGAAGCAAACATCACCCTGATACCAAAACCAGGAAAAGACCCAAACAAAAAGGAGAATTTCAGACCAATCTCACTCATGAATATAGATGCAAAAATTCTCAACAAAATCCTAGCCAATAGATTACAGCTTATCATCAAAAAAGTCATTCATCATGATCAAGTAGGTTTTATCCCAGGGATGCAGGGCTGGTTTAACTTACACAAGTCCGTAAACATTATCCACCATATTAACAGAGGCAAAAATAAAGACCATATGATCCTCTCAATAGATGCAGAAGAAGCATTTGATAAAATCCAGCATCCTTTTCTAATTAGAACATTGAAGAGTATAGGCATAGGTGGCACATTTCTAAAATTGATTGAAGCTATCTATGACAAACCAACAGCTAATATTTTACTGAATGGAGTAAAACTGAAAGCTTTTCCTCTTAGAACTGGAACCAGACAAGGTTGTCCTCTGTCACCTTTACTATTCAACATGGTGCTGGAAGTTCTAGCAAATATAATTAGGCAAGACAAGGAAATAAAGGGAATACAAATGGGAGAAGAGGAGGTCAAACTCTCCCTCTTTGCTGATGACATGATCTTATACTTAGAGAATCCCAAAGACTCAACCACAAGACTCCTAGAAGTCATCAAAAAAAAACAGTAATGTTTCAGGAGATAAAATCAATGTCCACAAGTCAGTAGCCTTTGTGTACACCAATAACAGTCAAGATGAGAAGCTAATTATGGACACAACTCCCTTCACCATAGTTTCAAAGAAAATGAAATACCTAGGAATATACCTAATGAAGGGGGTGAAGGACCTCTATAAAGAAAATTATGAAATCCTCAGAAAGGAAATAGCAGAGGACATTAACAAATGGAAGAACATACCATGCTCATGGATGGGACGAATCAACATTGTTAAAATGTCTATACTTCCCAAAGCAATCTATCTTTTCAATGCCATTCCTATCAAAATACCAACATCGTACTTTCAAGATTTGGAAAAAATGATTCTGCATTTTGTATGGAACCGGAAAAAACCCGATATCGCTAAGGCAGTTCTTAGTAATAAAAATAAAGCTGGGGGCATCAGCATACCAGATTTTAGTCTGTACTACAAAGCCATAGTGCTCAAGACAGCATGGTACTGGCACAAAAACAGAGACATAGACACTTGGAATCGAATTGAAAACCAAGAAATGAAACTAACATCTTACAACCACCTAATCTTCAATAAACCAAACAAGAACATACCTTGGGGGAAAGACTCCCTATTCAATAAATGGTTTTTGGAGAACTGGATGTCTACATGTAAAAGACTGAAACTGGACCCACACCTTTCCCCCCTCACAAAAATTGATTCAAGATGGATAAAGGACTTAAATGTAAGGTATGAAACAATAAAAATCCTCAAAGAAAGCATAGGAAAAACACTGGAAGATATTGACCTGGGGGAAGACTTCATGAAGAAGACTGCCATGGCAATTGCAACAACAACAAAAATAAATAAATGGGACTTCATTAAACTGAAAAGCTTCTGTACAGCTAAGGAGACAACAACCAAAGCAAGGAGACAACCTACATAATGGGAAAGGATATTTGCATATTTTCAATCAGACAAAAGCTTGATAACTAGGATCTATAGAGAACTCAAATTAATCCACATGAAAAAAGCCAACAATCCCATATATCAATGGGCAAGAGACATGAATAGAACCTTCTCTAAAGATGACAGACGAATGAATAACAAACACATGAAAAAATGTTCATCATCTCTATATATTGGAGAAATGCAAATCAAAACAACCCTGAGATATCATCTAACCCCAGTGAGAATGGCCCACATCACAAAATCTCAAAACTGCAGATGCTGGCGTGGATGTGGAGAGAAGGGAACACTTTTACACGGCTGGTGGGACTGCAAACTAGTACAACCTTTCTGGAAGGAAGTATGGAGAAACCTCAAAGCACTCAAGCTAGACCTCCCATTTGATCCTGCAATCCCATTACTGGGCATCTACCCAGAAGGAAAAAAATCCTTTTAGCATAAGGACACTTGTACTAGACTGTTTATTGCAGCTCAATTTACAATCGCCAAAATGTGGAAAGAGCCTAAATGCCCACCAACGAAGGAATGGATTAACAAGCTGTGGTGTATGTATACCATGGAATACTATTCAGCTATTAAAAAAATGGAGACTTTACATCCTTCGTATTAACCTGGATGGAAGTGGAAGACATTATTCTTAGTAAAGCATCACAAGAATGGAGAAGCATGAATCCTATGTACTCAATTTTGATATGAGGACAATTAATGACAATTAAGGTTATGGGGGGGGAAGCAGAAAGAGGGAGGGGGTGGGGCCTTGGTGTGTGTCATACTTTCTGGGGGCAAGACATGATTGCAAGAGGGACTTTACCTAACAATTGCAATCAGTGTAACCTGGCTTATTGAACCCTCAATGAATCCCCAACAATAAAGAAAAAACAAAACAAAACATTAGGAATAAAATTAAACGTTACTGAATGCATGTAGTGTCTTTGGTAGACAAGATCTTTCAATAATATATCCAGCCTTTTCATAGGTAGAAAATAGTACAGCTAAAAATAAAAGTTAAAGTTTTCTGGGCACCTGTTGGGTGATAGGCATTGTTCTAAGTCCTCTATAAGTATTGTCTTCTAATCCTTATAGCAAGCCTGTAATTATTTTTTTATCTTCATTTTGTAGATGAGAAAAGTTTAGCACTTTGCCCCCAAATTTGCAAGGAATCTGGCTCAAGATCCTGTCCTTTTATCCACTGTAATATATTAAAAAATACACTGATGTAGTCTAGTAAGATGAATAATGGCCGCCCAAAGATATCAGATCTTAATCTACAAGTTTTAGAAGTTGTAAAATGTGGTGATGTGATGAGATGTTGTTCAATTATCTTGAAGGGCCCTAAATCTAATCACAATTTGTAAGAAAAGTCAGAGAAGGAGTAAATACACAAAAGTACAGAAGGCTACGTGAAGACAGAGGCAGGTTGGACTGATATGGCCACAAGCAAAAAACTGTTAACCCAAAGCTAAAAGGATCAAGCAGTGGTTTCTGACCAAATTGATACTCAGACCAAAATTGACACTTCAGTTTCATCTAGTGAAGCTAATGCTAAATTCTGGCCCCCAGAACT
Organism: Nycticebus coucang; assembly: GCF_027406575.1. NCBI lineage: Eukaryota > Metazoa > Chordata > Mammalia > Primates > Lorisidae > Nycticebus > Nycticebus coucang. The sequence continues at coordinate 162,037,218 of NC_069781.1, forward strand.
ATGAAAAACAATACATTTCTGTCGTTTTAAACTATAAAATTTGTGGCAATTAGTTATGGCAGCCATAGAAAACTCATACACATTTTTAAAAAAAGTTAACACAATTTATCAAATACTTTATTTTGTTTATAAATTAAGGAAAATATTTGGACTGGGGTCCAACTCAGTGATAACTACTGAGAGTAGGAACCATATTTATTGACTCGTTGCCTAACATTTTTCAGCTCATAGGGAACACCACCTATCCCAACTAGAATCCCCTCTTGAGCAGTCACATCAAAGTCCCCTCATCCTCCAAGGAGAGCTTTCTCATCTAAAGCCCTCTTAATCTTTGATAGCAGAGCTTCTTCCTCAGTATATCTTAGCTGAGATCCCAACAGAATTGGACATCTATACTGCTTTTGAAAGAAAATGGAATTTTAATCAATGAGATGCAGTTCTTTCTTGTTGAAAAAAATGTGCATAATAACTTAGGTTTCATGGTTTTTGTATTAAAGGATATTAATATATGTAAAGGGCCATCATTAAGTAAGACCCACTTTATTTTTAAATTTTTTTAAACTTCTTTATCAACTGACCATTTTTAGAGGAGATAAAACAACTACCTTTTTCTGAAGAAATTTGTTTTTACATTAACATTGCTGTATTTAAATATGTCAGAGATCCATGGATAAACAGCTTGTTTCACAAAAAAGAACAGAAGGTTTCATGTAGAAAATTCTTCTTTGAATCTTAGATCTGAAGCTTGAATGATGACATTAGACAAGGCCTTATACTACTTGATCCTTGTTTTCCTCACCTCTAGACCAGGAGTAATTGTTCTTGACTTATTTTTCCAACAAGGCTTTGGGGCTGGGAGAGGGAGGTGGTGCCAAAAATTATAATGAATCTGGCTGTGTTGCTGTGCTTCTGTAAACTGGAGAATTCTATATACAAATGAAAGCTTACAATTAAGGTAAATAAATCTATAGTTTAAAGACATACCTTGTTCTCAATTCTCCCTGTGTTGCAGAATTAAACATGAAAGCTTTAAGCCATTCAAGAAATACTTACGCATATTACATTGTGTTTGTAGAAATAATCTTCCATATCTTAGAGATAAATTCACATTGCATAACATCACTTTCTCACTTTCCCTTTTGTTTACTTAATTTTTGTTTAAATATGTTGATCTCTTATTCTTTGTGACCTCGTTCAATTGTTGCCTCTTTGGTGAAACTATCCACCATCTTTCATGATAGGATAAGTCTCTTTCGAATCTATGACCCATTGTTATTTTGTGTCCCTATAACAGCATTTGTAATATATTTGCCTGTATTAGATCTCCTTTCCAAGGCTGTTGCTACTGCAAGTTCCCTGACATTTATAGCTTATTTAAACCAGTCTAAACCATCCTACTCTTAACCAAGCAATCAGGCTATTAATAACACCACACCACTTTCAATGATGATGTTCAGAGATTGCTGTAAAAGCCCAAACTCTAACATCTTTAGATCCATGCGCTCTGTTAAATAACATTTAGAGCTGAATCCTGACCATTAATTAATTTCTTTAAATATTTCCTTCCTGATTTTACTTGATATGAACTCTTCTATTTTGACCTGGATTTTCTTAACTATGTTTTGAATTCTCCCAACCAAGTGGACTTTGGTTCAAAAATAAGTCATAAAAGAACCTTTCATAGGACACTCACACATTAGTATAAAGCTAGGGAGCCTACATGCAATCTCTGCTTAGGTTGGGGGTAATACCTTCCTATATCCCTTTACCCGTTTGGCCAGGAAATCTCACACATTTTCTATGTGGTCATTAAATACATACTGAGACTAAATATTAGGGAAAAATAAAAAACAATATTCTGATGATATCACTAAGATTATACACTGCTATGAGATGCTACAGTCACATCATTTTAATAACGATGTAATGAGTATCAGCTATATGATAGGCATTGGAAATGCAGTTATAAACAAGACATTCTGGAGATGCCTATAATATAAGCCTGACAGTAAGCAAAGAAGGAAATAGGCTGTTATAACCCACTATGAGAAATGTTTTGATAAGGAACGTTCCATGTGCCATGGAAATGGAGGAAGCAAACCTATTCCAGACTAAGAGGAATGTAAGTGCAGATGCTAAAAGGAAGTGACTCATCAAAGAAGGCAGGGCTTAGCCGGGTGAAGAGGGAGTGAAAAAACAATTCTCAGTCCTTTTGCTCTTTTCTCTCTCTTTTTTTTTTTTTTTTTGTAGAGACCGAGTCTCACTGTACTGCCCTCGGGTAGAGTGCCATGGCGTCACACGGCTCACAGCAACCTCTAACTCTTGGGCTTACGCGATTCTCTTGCCTCAGCCTCCCGAGCAGCTGGGACTATAGGCACCCGCCACAACGCCCGGCTATTTTTTTGTTGCAGTTTGGCCGGGGCTGGGTTTGAACCCGCCACCCTCGGCATATGGGGCCGGCGCCCTACTCACTGAGCCACAGGCACCGCCCTGCTCTTTTTTTCTCTTTAAAGGCATATTGAACATCCTGCAGTGTTTTAAATGATTTCCTTATAATATCCTCACTTCCCTCCATCTTTTTCTAGATTATTCATCTTCCTTTAGTAAAACCCTCCCTGTAGTTAGTCAGATAGGATAAGAAATGAAGCAACTATATCACAATGATTCTGGTTATAAAATGAAATGGATTTTATAGTAGGCCTATAACAAAAGCTATGTGTTACTGTTGAAAGCAATTTAAAGCATGATCTTTGGGCTCGTGTAACTGCCATTCCCTTAGTTTTATTCAAAAGACACAATTGGGTGGTTCCTGTGATAATTGGGATCATACTGTTCAGTGACTACAAAAGCTCAGTTTCTTAGTATTTAAACCCAAGTCCCAACTAATTTGTGACATTACATTTCATGCTCTGCTCTTATGAATGGCGGTAGAGTGTTTTAAGAGGCTTATTAATGGTTTCAAAATACAAGTCATGTTAGCACTGAGTAACAAAGCTATTTAAAAGAACTAAGGGTTGTCATCCACAGAGATTGAAACAGGTCGAGAGGTCTGTAATAACCACTGAGTTCATTTATATGCAAATACTTTCTTAGAAGTGTTATTCTTCAGCTTTGATTTTTAGCAAGGCCAGCTGGAGGAGATTCTATTCCAAGTAATATTATCCACTGCAATCTATCTACGGGGATATTACATAAACTTAAAATTAGAGGTCACCTGGACTATAGTAAAAGCAAACTCTCCCAATATTCTTGGACTTTTCAGTTCCTCCCATCTGAAACATCTACTATAAAAACTCCCCCTTCCCTGTTGAACTTGATTGTTCCCTTTCCCATCAAATAGGTATTGATTTTTACAGAATAATCACTCCGTTACTGAAAGTTTGGCACTTGTCCCGAGGCCGCATCAGAAGAAGAAGGACAAGTGGCTTGAAGGGGAAAGGAAAATTTATTAATTTGACAATAACTGAGGAGAATGGAGGCTCTTGTTTAAAGTGTCATCCTCCTAACCATGACCAGAAATACAGAGTTTTTAAAGGGAGGTTTTCAGCTTTAGGCTATTGATGTTCAACTATCGTTGATGGTCTTGATTGACCCCATCTCCAGCAAAAGCAATCTTGCACTTTTGCCTGAACAAATCCAATGAGTTATATTCCATAGTATAAAGAACAAAGCACACTCCCCTGTCCCTCTGATTCCCAGTCTCAGACACGGATGCAAGTTTTACTTCTCAAAAAATGGTGAGGAGGTTTCAAAGAGACAGAAAACATTTTTACCCTTTTCAGACCATTTCCCTCTGTCACAATTCTCCCACCTCTTTCTACATAAGCCTTTTGCAGTCACTTTCTGATTTCTTTCTTGTTTTCAGAAGCAAAGATAGAGAATATCAGCATCTCCTATTGTCTAGACCCCAACGCAAAGCTGATCAGTCAGCTTGTGCTTCCATTCAGTTTAGCACCTTTGGCCACTAAAAGTGCTCATGTAGGAGACGATAATGAAAATAACAGTAGTTGTAACTTCTTCTATAGTGTCCTAGGTCATGCTCTAAGCTCAGATAAACCAGATAGGATTTTTAATATATTAATATTTTTTAATATTATCTCCATTTCCTAGATAAGAAAATTAAACATGTACACAAAAGACAATTGTTTGCCATTGGCTTAGCTTGGATACAGAATCAATTTTGTCTCACTGAAAATATTTAACTCTACATACCCTGTTTCCCTGAAAATAAGACATCCTCCAAAAATAAGACCTACTTACAGGAAAGATAAGACGTCCCCTGAAAATAAGATCTAACACATCTTTGGGAGCACACCTTAAAATAAGACACTGTCTTATTTTCAGGGAAACAGGGTACTTGCAGAAATCATTCTCTGAACCACTGTGTGTTCACCTAATTAAAACACCTACCTGGTGCTATTGTTGCTAGAAATAAATTAGATGAAAATGGAAAAGCAAATATGACAAAATAATTACTCAGTAAATGACATTTTTTCTTTTTTCTTTTGTTCTACTAGACTAATGGGTAACAAGTAATATCAATCATCTGGTGCAGTGATTTGTATGTGGTAAATGTTTAGTAATATTTCCTGAGAGAAAAAAATACATGAGAAAATGGATGAATAAGCAGATGCATGGATCATGGATCATTTGAAATTTAATGATAACCTTTTTCTTTCCTTTGAGTTCTTCTAGCTATTGTAATCCTTTCAGTTTTCCTGAAACCATATAGGATAAATTTGCAAGGAAGAGGCAGACATAACTCCCTAAGTAAGGTGTGGTAATAACAGTTCTTAATCTTTTAACTATTTTCTCTTTTTCATGTTCACAATTGATCCTAACTTCCTGGCTTCGTCTAGTAATAGAGTAAAAGATAAGATAAAAAGCGGTGGAAAGGCTTAATTCCACCCTTACTAATATAAATCTAAATAAAATAAATTTTAATTCAACTCTTTTTTTTTAATTTTATTATCTTATTTTATTTTTTGCAGTGTTTGGCCGGGGCTGGACTTGAACCCGCCACCTCCGGCATATGGGGCCGGCACCCTACTCCTTTGAGCCACAGGCGCCTCCCTTTAATTCAACTCTTAATATGTTGTTTAGGATATTGCATCCTCATTTATAAGTAAAATATATTTGTAATTTCCCTTTATAATAATGTATTTTTCCGGGCGGCGCCAGTGGCTCAGTGAGTAGGGCGCCGGCCCCATATGCCGAGGGTGGCGGGTTCAAACCCAGCCCTGGCCAAACTGCAACAAAAAAATAGCCGGGTGCTGTGGCAGGCACCTGTAGTCCCAGCTACTAGGTAGGCTGAGGCAAGAGAATCGCTTAAGCCCACGAGCTGGAGGTTGCTGTGAGCTGTGTGATGCCACGGCACTCTACCAAGGGCCATAAAGTGAGACTCTGTCTCTACAAAAAAAAAAAAAAAAACCAAACAAAAAAAAAATAATAATGTATTTTTCCAATTTTAGTATAAGGTGTATCCAGATGAAGTAGAATGATTTTGAAGTATTTCTTCTTTTTTTTATTGTCTATAAGATTTGGCATAATCTGTTTTTTGAAGTTATCTTTTATTTTTATCTATAAATATTAGTTGTCTATTTTTTGAAACTTTGGAAAAAAAAATAAGAAGAAGTTAACTAATGACTCCATACTGAACGTCAGAGTCAAAGCATTCTATGATAGACATACTCTTATCTGACAATGTGAATGTTACTTTTTTTGCATTATTATTATTATTATTGCTCAATATTTTGTTGCAGCAATTGTCTGATTTCTTTTCTGATATTTATCTTCGTTCATTCTTTATGAGGTTTTTGTTTCTAGTCCTTATCTTAAACATTGGTATCGTTATTAAATTTTAAGCCTTTTTAATTTGGTGAAGGCAAAAAGTGGAAACCAAATAAACACATGTATATGTATAGAGAAAATAAATTAAAAAAAAAAAATTGAAGACAAGTGGCAAGTGATAAGCCCAGACCTGCCATCTAGCCTGCTGACATGAAGACCTGACTGGGCGCCCAAATCTTGGTTTTGGTATGCCATGTTTGGAAGGCTGCTAGACACCATAATCCTGGCGTGATGCCCTAGGTACTCGACATGCTGAGCACCTCCAGCCAGCCCAGAGCTCGTCTCATCCCCAAGCCCCACATCCCCAGTCAATCAGAAAGAGTTCATAACTAATCCCAGTTCTCCCACTCTTCCCCACACCCCCATCACCCCTGAGCCTAGATTCTAGGATGGAATAGTTTCCTGTTTGGCAATAAAGTGTAACATGTAACAGTTTCTTGCATAAATTATTCATCAGGTAGATGTCGAATGGCTATTCATATGCCAGGAGAGTCTTACAAATAAAAATGATTCAAATATCTCAGTTGAAATTGGAAATAAAGAAAAAAAATCCCCCCAACATTTTTGTCCTTATAAAATTAACAGAAATAAAAATCTAAAGTATGTTACCTGATGCAGGATGACTATATATAATTAATTAGTAAGCATCTATACAGAGAATGATTTATATTCTATATATACTGATGTGGGGAGTACTGCAAAGACCATTGTTAAATGAGGTCAAAAGAATTTACAAAATAATACATAAAATACAAACCCATTAATGTAAAACAAAAGGTAAATGCAGACAGATACATCTGTACATTTGCATACATACACATATCCATATTCATCCACATATAGAATTAAACATATAAACTTGCTATTGAGGGTGATTGCCCAGAGAGAGAAGTAGGAAACTCTAAGATATGCAATGAGAGTTTCGTATTTTATGCTGCATATTTATGTGGTTTATGATTTAAAAAAAAAAAATACTTTTAGACCTTACCTCAAGATTTCACATTTTGTAGGAATAATATGGTAAAATGTTATAGGAATAGTATGGGCATAATTTATTATAGTTGTATATTCTTTCTGGAAAAACCTCCCTTTGTTCATATTTATAACATACTCTTATTTTATTTACAAATTTTGATTGTAGAATAAAAAAATTATGATAACACATAAATAAATTTGGTGCAGTACTTGAATAGCAAATCTGTGTCTCATCCTTGCTAATGAAAATGTCAAAAATGATCAAGTCCACATTCTTTCATTTGCATTTGTGAAAACTTAGGCCCGGGTAAGGAAGGGTGTCTGGTTAAATCACATGGCAAATTATCAACAAAGCCAGGGGATATGTGGATGGGAAGACTCATTTGTATTGATTATTTGGGGAGTAATAATTTTGATTCTAAATTCAAAGAGAGTAAATAGAATTGATGTAAATAGAACTTGAGGGATTTAGTTATCTTAGTGGTTCCAGGTGCGTGTTTATTCCACAATGCAAAGTAGGCAGAGATGATATTTAGCAAGTAGAAAATACTGAGGTATAATCATGCTTGCTCTCAGCATTAGGCTGCCAAATACCACTCTTCCCCCTATCCTTTGATCTCAGCTTTGCAGTTTGAAAGCAGAGGAATGATAAATGGCCATGAAATATAAACAAAGATTTCTTTTGTTTGTCCCACAGAATAGGAAGATCATCACAAGGAAGATTGTCAAATTGATCAGTCATCAAGCTATAATGATCTAAAATAAATACCAGTCTCTTTATATGGCTTGAGATTGCCAGCATTAGGGAAAGAGATCATTCTTCTGACTTTCACACAACTGAATGGTTATGTTTGTTTGTGAATGAGCTTCCTTAATTACTAACTAGTAATTTGGCAACATGACAGGAGTCTATGTACTGTGGTCCCTCACCATACACAAGGGAGAAAAGATTGATCTGAGAGGGATGAATGGAAATAGAGACCTCCAAATTAGAAATAATTGAAACAGAGAGGAGATGATTTTTAAAAAGTGAAGAATTTACTCTACCTGACATTGATTCTTCTGAATGAGGCCCCACCCCAGATCTCTGACCAGTGTCTGTTTTTAGAAAAGACTAAGCAAAGACTATACAGTCAGGGGGATGTTTCCATTTATAAAAAGAACAAAACCTGAATGGGCTTAACCATCCTGATCTTTGGGAAGCATTGAAAGGAAAACATAAGGCTACTTGAGCTGGTAGTTGAAGGACTTCTAAAAAGTTCAGAAAATAATGGGAGAGATGGTGGATCCCTTCTATAATCCTAGCACCATGGGAGGTTAACATGGAAGGATTGATTGAGACCAGGAATTCAAAACCAGCCTGTGCAACATAGCAAGACCCTGTCTTTACCAAAAATACAAACATTAGCTGGGTGGAGTGTTGCATGCCTGTAGTCCTAGCTTCTCAGGAGGCTGTGGCAGGAGGATCACTTGAGACAGGTTTGAGGTTGCAGTGATATTTAATGATACCACTGCATTCTAGTCCAGGAAACAGAGTTAGATTCTACACTACCACCCCCACAAAAAGAAAAAAGAAAGAAAAGACAAGAAAAGAAGAGAGATATGTTTTAAAAAATTATATTCATGGTATTCACTTATTGGACCTATAGGGCCAAGTGTACCTTTGGTCCCCTGAAGGTTTGCTGAAAAATCACTGACATGGGACAGATTCATTAATAGGAAAAAAGACATACAAATGTATTCTGTGTGTATTCACAGGAACCTTCAGAATTAAGACGAAAAGATATAGGAGAAATTGTCCATTTTTCTTTTTTTTCCTAAAAATTTAGTCTGTTAGGGAGTACAGATGTTTTGTTTACATAATTTGTTTTTGTATAAGTAGAGTCAAAGTTACACAAATTAATGTGCCCTTCACCCAGACAGTGTGCACCATACCCAATAGGTGTGAGTTTACCTACCTTCTCCTACACCTTCCCCAAGGTTGATTTTCATTGAGATTGATTTCTATTTGTACCCTTACGTGTTGATCGATTAGTTCCGATTTGGTATTGAGTACATGTGTTTGTTTCTCCATTCTTAGGATGTTTCACTTAGAAGAATGGTTTTCAGTTCCATCTAGGTTGTCAGAAAAGATACTAGATCGTCATTTTTTATGGCTGAGTAGTATGCCAGGGTCTGCATATGCCACATTTAATCCATTCAATTAGTAGTGTGCACTTAGGTTGTTTCAATGTCTTTGCGATTGTGAATTGTATGGCTATAAACATTTGAGTACAGGTGTCCTTTTCATAAAATAGAAATCTTCCATTTTTAGGTTTAGGTTTAATAAATTATGGACAGCCATACAGAAATATGATAAGATGAAAAGGATACTAAATGTGGAAACTCAGCCAAGCCTGTCTGTCTAGATTCTTCTTGGCCTCTCTGAGTGTTCCTTCCTTCGGAGTGTGAGGAGGACCAAACAACATAGGTCAGATCATTTCTTCATGGTTTTTCCACTGAAGAATTCTAGGTTGAACTGTCTGACTTTCAAGAAAAAGGACTCTGCTTTTCTATAACCGCCCCTGCCCCCATGGAAAAGAGGGATTCTAGTTTCCTCATATATCCTGAAAGGAGAATGAGACTGAAAGTGAGAAGGAGAAGAGAAGGTCAGAGAAAACCTTTGATATCTGAGGACTTCATTTTGGAGTACTGTTTTCTGAGTCCCAACAGAAGAATATACATGCTGGAGCTAGCAAATATTTTTTGAGGACCTGCCATTTTTATTGCCTTTCTGTACTTTATGAGCAAATTAGTTAACTTTCTGAAATCCATTTTATTCCTTATTCACAAAAAGTGATCACAAGGGATCACAATTTTGTGCTGACTGGAAGAGGTTATAAAAATGGCATTATCCAGCATAAGGTACTGAGGGGCTGTTGTTTAGTCATAATGAGATGAGGGTCACAGTGTTAACATTTTTATCAGACTAAAGGCTAATTGGTACCCTCCCCCATTTATTCACAAACACTTTTCAGAAGGAATTTTTCTTTACAATATGATAAACCTCGTTTGTCATTAGTATTGTAGATATTTAAAATATCAATGGTAATGGTCATTTTAGTTTTTTTTTTTAAGTTCTTTTGTTTTGTTTGACATTCTTACTCTGTCACTCTTGGTAGAGTGCTGTGGCATCATTATAGCTCACAGCAGCCTCAAATTCTTGGGTTCAAGTGCTCCTCCTACCTCATCCTCCCTCCCAAGTTGCTGGGACCACAGGCAGCCACCACAACACCTGGCTCATTTTTCTATTTTCAGTAGAAGGTGTCTTGCTCTTGCTCATGCTGGTCTGGAAGTCATGAGCAAATTAATACATTCCTTTTGGAAAGATGTTTGGCGAACACTTAGAGATCTAAAAATAGATCTGCCATTCAATCCTATAATTCCTCTACTAGGTATATACCCAGAAAACCAAAATCACATCATAACAAAGATATTTGTACCAGAATGTTTGTTGCAGCCCAGTTCATAATTGCTAAGTCATGGAAAAAGCCCAAGTGCCCATCGATCTACAAATGGATTAATAAATTGTGGTATATGTACACTGTGGAATATTATGCAGCCTTAAAGAAAGATGGAGACTTTACCTTTTTCATGTTTACATGAATGGAGCTAGAATATATTCTTCTTAGTAAAGTATCTCAAGAATGGAAGAAAAAGTATCCAATGTACTCAGCCCTACTATGAAACTAATTTATGGTTTCACATGAAAGCTATAACCCAGTTATAACCCAAGAATAGGTGGAAGGGGAAAAGGGAGGGGAGGGAGGGGGGAGGTGGGCAGAGGGAGGGTGTTTGGTGGGATTACACCTGTGGTGCATCTTACAAGGGTATATGTGAAACTTAGTAAATGTGGAATGTAAATGTTTAAAAAAAAAGTAGCCTGAAAAGTGTCATAACATTCATATATGCAAGACCTGTATCTTCTAATTTTTATGCATATCATCAGGTTTAGGCCAAGAATATGTATATTTTTTAAAAAATTCTTAGTTTTCTAACTAAAATTTGAGAACTAATGTTCTAAATGTGTGGGTTAACGAGCTCTTTTTCTTTCTGAATGAGAACATGACCTTTGGTTAATTTTTCTTTGCTACTCCAGAGATTTGAAAAAGGTAGATTCTCAAGTGCGTTAACCCTAACAACCCCTGACTATTAATTTGTGTCTGGAATTGCATTTCTATGTATGAATGATAAAAATTTGATGTGGAACCATCACTTTGCAATTTTATAAGTAGGAGATTCTTGTAATTGTAACGTCCTATGGTAAAACCCTAGCAGCTTTCCTATGGAGTAGTTAACACATTTTTGACCCGCAATTTTACATAGAAACTATCCATGTAACTGGGTAACTTGTGACCAGTCAGCGATGTGTTAACAGACACTGGCTTATGTTGGAGATGAGGCTTTTACAGTAGGCTGGATCACACACCTGAAAGATATAAATTTTCTTCCATTACCTGAGCTTTCACCTGGTGCAGTTAAGGGAAGCAGTCTACAAGGGCATAGTGATTACCTGGCATGCTGTCGTTTCTAGACTAAACTCTTCTGAGTTGCCGGAATCAGCAAAATTCTGTAAAAGTCTTATAAATCTTAATACGTATTTGAAGCTAAGAAGAACCCCTGGTAGGTATCGCCTTTGACATTAATATTTATGCTCCCTCCAACTCTGTGTAATTTCAGGCCTCCTAACTCTTCTCCCGCTGTCTCTTCCTTTTGGAAATAGCTCCCTACCCTTATCTAGCAGATAAACTACAATCCATCCTTCAAGGCTCATCTTAAATGCTTCTTTAATTTTTTTAGTTCTTCCTGGAGGAAGAATAAATTGTCGCCTTCTCTGTGCTTGCATGGCGCCATGTTCACATTCTTACACTGGTACTTACTATCTGCTGTTGTAGATAGCATTGAAAGCGACTGTCTCTACTCTCCAGGGCAGAGTGTGACTTTGCATTTTGCATATCCAGTGTACCTCACAGTTCCAGAAACTGAAGAAATGATGAGCCATTTGTTAATCTTCACCAAACTGACAAAGTTTTGTGATCAAGTTACAATTATACCAATTCTTCAAGATTTGGGCAATAGCTATTTTCTTAAGCGATTCTTTTGCTAAAAATACTTTATGTGCCACACCCCTGAGATTTAGCATCTGTATTTTAATGATTCATATTATTTTTAATTTTTGTGTGGTTGTGTTATTATCATGGCTGTTGTTAAAGTAATTATCATGGGCCTAATTTTGTCCTCACAGAATATTGCACCCTTGAGAGAAGGAGGCATATCTTAATCCCTACATAGTTTAAAATGCCAAAATTGAAAAGTGAATGAAAAGGGTTTGCAATGCAAAGTTTGTTAAAATACAATTAAGATGCAGTTTTAGAATTTAGTGATTTAGATTATGGTTGGATAGGAATCTGCTTATATATGTTGTTAAAATGGGTCTGACTTTGCTAACTCTGTTTGTGAAACATGTTTGACTCTGTTCTATAATGAGTATTTCCACATAAGTAGCAGTGGGTAGTTAACAAACCATTTTTACATTCATTTTGTCATCTGATCCAGGTTATAGAATTTTATATACATGGATAAGGTGTGAATTAAAGAAAAGAGTGGTAATTTAGAGGCATACAGAACTATTGAACTCTGTCTCTAGCGCTTGGACAGGCCATGTAAACCCCCTTGCAGTTTATATACATTTTATGTGCAATAAGCATGTCAAAGATTGCTAGTATTGATTAAATTGGAAATTTATGTTAGTTATTATTTTGTTTATAAAATAACAAAATAAGGCTAGTTAAAATTATAATTATATGGACCAAAAAGGAAAAGTAACTATAAGTTACTGCTGACCACAAGAATATTTGAGTCCCTATGGGTTAAACAATGCTGTTATTCTGAACACCATCAAGTTTTAACAAATTGGATGTAATTACACCTCTATCTGAAATTTTTAAGAGATTCTAAGTAAATAAAATAACAGTATCATTTTGTGAGGTAATAATCTTGGAAGAAAGTATAAGGTGAAGTATAGAACTATTTTTCTATTGAGAAAAATGAAATCTTATGCTGTAGGAAGACCTAGCCGCCAGTTATGGTAAAAACTGTTACTTATAATGAATTTTTGAGATGTAGCTTGTCCTTAGAATTTCCCCTTTTCCCTTTAGCTGAAAATGGAAGTCATATATTCCTACCTTGTACACACTTCTCTTACAAACTGAATTTGACTAGAAAATTAGAGTATCGTGTCTAAAATCAAAGAATGAGTGATTAGGTGGTTCAGGTGGTAAATGTCAATTCTGTTTTCTGTGTTCAAATCACCACAAACAAATGCCCATTAGCTTCCATTTCAAAGTCTGGTGTAAATAAGAAATAATTAGAGAAAATGCCTAATTGTTTGGGTTTTATGGGTAGATAATAAACTATTGTAATTCCTAGTTTTCCAGTACCCTGTCCCTGAATAATCTGTAACTCAGGAAGATAAGCTAGCAAAGTAAGCAGTCAGACAGATAGAGAGTGGGAGGAGAGAAAGAGGGAGATAGGGTGGGGAAGAGAAAGAAAGAGGGAGAGAGAGAATGCTGGAGGTCTTTAACATTCCTACATGATGGCCTCGAAATTGCTTATTGCCTTGTTTTGAATATCCCCACCAAAACTCTTGCTGGAACCTTAATTCCCAGCACAGCAATGTTGGGAGGTGGAAAGTTTAAGAGGTGGTACCTAAAGGGAGGCCTTTGGGTCATGCGGGTGTCTTGTTGCTGTTCTCTCCTTAGTGAGTGAGCTCTCCTGGGAATAGATTAGTTTTTGTGAGAGGAGGTTATTATGAATCAAGGACCTCCCTTCCTACATAGTTGTTTCCCCTTTGACCTCCAGCTGTTATGACACAGGAGGGGGCCTTTGTCATAAGATGATCAAATTCAGGGACCTTTCTTATTGGACTTTCCAGTCTTCAGAATCCTGGGTCTTTTGGTAGTTAACAAACTACCCAGCTTTAGGTATTCTGTTATAGCAACCCCAAAACAAACCATGACACTCATGCAATAGTAACTTTCTCCCCACACTCTTTCCCCCCACCAACAGCCAGTGTGTTCGCTTGCTTTGTCTCTGTTACTGCCATGACTATTCATATGCCTCCTTCTTTAGTGAAATTGTCATTATTCTAGGTCTATATATTTATTTGCTTAATTACAAATTTAAATAAATTCTCTCTCTCTCTCTCTCACACACACACACACACACACACACACACGAGTGAGTATTCAACAGTTTAACAAATCTAATGAGACAGGTAGAAAGGAGATGATTTTAGCATAAATTGCATCCACTATCTTTTTTTTTTTTTTTTTTTTTTTGTAGAGACAGAGTTTCACTTTATTGCCCTCGGTAGAGTGCCGTGGCGTCACATAGCTCACAGCAACCTCCAACTCCTGGGCTTAGGCAATTCTCTTGCCTCAGCCTCCCAAGTAGCTGGGAGGATAGGTGCCCAATACAACACCCGGCTATGTTTTTGTTGTTGTTGCAGTTTGGCCGGGGCTGGGTTTGAACCCGCCACCCTCGGTTTATGGGGCCGGTGCCCTGCTCACTGAGCCACAGGCGCCACCCTGCATCCACTATCTTAAACAACTATGCTAGTTCCATAATCGATACATTCACAACTAACTAATGCAAAAAGTATCAACTCTTTCTTATCTCCCTTTGCAGGTTTCTCTGAAGATTTGCTTATTTTCATTGTTTAGTTTTCTATTTGTGTTTTAATTAAAAATTTCCCTTTGTGGTTCTCCAGCACTGCAGAAGGTAAACTCTTTGGGTAGCCTTCCAGCTGAGAAGCACACAATAGCTTTTATAAACACTGAACTAATCAATTGGGGTTTAGGGTTCTCATTTTAATTTACATAGCCAGTTGCTCAGATCTGAGGGAATCTAGAGATTAAAGTTTGATTAAATGCATTAAACAACTATGTTAAATGTTCCTCCAGCTCTTTGGTGTTTAAAAAAATGCACTTCACAAAATGGTAAAGAAGTAATGTTAATGAGTGTCTTATCTTTTGCTTGCATTAATTACAGTGATTCTCGTTTCCATTTTAACTTCAAAGTGCTTTGTATCAATAATGATTAATTGGAAAGCCATTGTAATCCTTCTTGACAGAGACCTGGAAAGATTTGATTTTAGATTTACCTATTCATTGTAATTCAAGCCAACCATTTAGGTGTCACAATAAAACTTGTTGCTTTGGATAATTATGTCCAGTTTTTGCACTGTCTTGTACATACACTCACGATATAATAAATTAACCATATTTTCAATATTTGAACTGAGTTTCACAAGAAAAAAAACATAAGGAAAGGGAAAAAAACTTTCAACATGCTTCAGAACTCATATTGATAGCAAAACAACCCTCAATGATACTTTATTCTGTGACATTTCAGAGTCTTTAAAAAATATTGCATAGAAAACTAGCATCAGAGTCTTTAAAAAATATTGCATTGAAAACTAATGGATGGATGTTAGTGTGTATAAATATTTTCTCACTAATGTGAATATTTGGTTCAGTTCCCATTTTGCTACTGAAAAGTTTCGATAAAACCAATGCTTGCCTTTCTGTCATAAATGCACAAGTTTTTGGTTTGCTTAATTTTTTTTTTATTGTTGTTTTTGTGCTTTCTCCCATGGATAAAAATATTTAAGTATAAATACTAAGTAAAGGTATTAGACATTTAAAATTGCTACATATGATCTTGGAGGGATGGCTCTTGCCTAACTACTAACTACTAACTACTCAGGAGTTGACAAAGTCCTTGAGCCTATGAGTTCAGGGCTACAGTCAGCTATGATCAGCTGACTGCACTCTAGTCTGGGCTACAGGGCAAAATATTTATCTCTAAAAATAAATAAAATAAATAAATAAAATTTCTGCAGACGTTGACAAAGTTTGGTCTAAAAATTCTATGCCTTTTTAGATTTCCATTATGAGTTTATGAGACTATAATTTGTCTCACACAGTTGCTACTCCTGGATATTAGTAATATTTCTCCTTTAAAAGGTTTTGAAAAGCCATTCCAGCAAACTGTTATTATAATGCATTTCTTTAATTACTGTTGAAGTTGAATCTTTCAAATGTATATGCACTTTTTTATTTCCTTGTCACAAAATAGACATTTTATACAAATATTTTCAATTCTTATATATTTGTTAATGACATTTGATTTTTGTAATCTGTATTTTAAAATTAAATTAGTTTTTAGGCTAAGGTTATATGTATATGTTAAACATATACAGGGTGAAATAAAATAAATAAAATAACCATCTATAAAGACATATTTTATTATTAATTCATATGAGGTTACATATGATTAGGTCATGTTATTTGAGTTTACAAGGTAAATTCTGAGTTATATTTGTGATCTTCACCCAGGAAGTGTGCCTTGTACCTATACATTATATCTCTTAGGTGGGAACTTACCAACCCTGCTCTTATAGATATTTAAAATATTCCCAGATGATTCTTGTGTATACTAACATTTCCTAGCCAATGTCTACATCACTTTGTTTTCTATACAATAAAATATGATCTATTTCATCAGCCATTTAAGCCCCTCTATGATATAACTTACTCCCCTTAGGTTTTAGCTTTGCATTTTGTTAACTTCTTTTTTAAATTTTTATTTATTTTTTTTTGAGACAGAGTCACTCTTTGTCACCCTTGGTAGAGTGTCGTGGTGTCACAACTCACAGCAACCTCAAACTCTTGGGGTCATGCAATTCTCTTGTCTCAGCCTCCCAAGTAACTGAAACTATAGGCTCCCACCACAATCCAGATATTTTTAGAGATGAGGTCTTGCTCAGGCTGGTCTCAAATTTGTTAGCTCAGTACAAGGCATGTAGAATATATATTTATATATATTCCACCCGCTTTGGCCTCCAAGAGTGCTAGGATTACAGGCATGATCCACTGCACCCAGCCATCTGTTAACTTTTTATTTATTTTTTATTAAATCATAATTGTGTACATAATTGGATACAATGTGCTGATTTGATACACAATGTGGAATTCTTTCATCAAACTGATTAACATAACTATCACCTAATTTACTTATTTGTTGTGGTAAGACATTTATACTCCACTCTTAGTAGTAGTATTGAATGCTGGACAAGTGTTTTCCCCCACAAAACTCAATCCAGGAGATAAGGTCTAAGTAAATATGGGGTAGGCCTCAGGATAATATTGACTTCACTTTTTGTGTGAACTACAAAAGAGAAGAGAACCCAGGCTCATGCAGAAGTCAGGCTCTGATCCCAGCCAGGGCTTTGTCAGAATCCCAAATTTACAAAACAAAAAGTTGTCTCTAGATGGTGAAATTGATCTGTAATTTCCTTATTTTATAAATGTATTAAAAGATACTATCCGTAATTTAGAGGGGTATGGTAGAACCTAAAAAGTGACCACTCAAGTGACTATAACAAACCGGTCAACATATGAAAGTTGTCAACATAAGGAGTGTCCAGAGAGTACATGGGATGCATGTCCAGTCTATGAAAATCAGGTCCAAATAGGGAGGGATGTTGTCAATGTAGAATAATGGTCAACTATGGAGGTTCTACTGGATTAAATATTTTCTATTTAAAAGACTTTAGAGTTGAAAGATTGTTAGAGTAGATATTTAAAAGATTAAAAAATAACTTCAAGAAAGATAAATATAAAATAGGCATTAAATTTAAAATGTATAATTGTTCACATACAAAACAATTTTTTCTCTCCCATTTCAAACTATTCTGCCTTATTTTCTAGGAAAGCAAGGCAAATTGTCACCTTTGCATTTAAACTAGAAGATTACAACTTATATATGTGAATTGATACGATCAAGGAACTATGGAAAACATAGGTAAGAATGGTGGATATTTTTTAAGTCTTGATGCAGTGCTCATCTTATTAAAACTTGCTGAAATGTGGGGGAAATTTTGTTCTATTGAAATTAGCCTCCATATCAAGGTTCAGAACTTTAATATATTATTTTTTTTCTAATTTATTACCACATCTCTCAGTTACTGGGAGATTCAGTTATATTATTTTCAACAGAGTAGGTCAGCTTTTTCTTGGCATTCCAGTTTCAGTGTGTCCTGAAAAGAGATCTAACTATATGTTGCTATACAGATATATTACTAAACAGAGACTGGAGATGATACATTGCTGTATAGATACCTCGGATGAGGGATCCAGAGACAAGTTGTTTGAAGCAGAAGTGAGAAGCCACAGCTGGTTACTGGGAGGTAAGATTTATGATGACAATAGCACCAGAAGGAAAGTAACAAACAGGACACCTGAACAGTAAACTGAGTTCTGCTTGGGTCAAGAGCATGTCAAGGTCTCATGGTCATTAAGTGGCAGAGCTCAAAGCCACCGTGGTGACTAATATGATCAGACCCGTTCAATAGTTTTATGATGTGTGGAGACCTGGATGGGCAGCTGAGATGCCTACGTGAAAGTGAGAATACATTTTTAATTCGTAATCTATAATATTCTCAATGTCATTAGACATAAAAAAAGACCCAGCAACATTTGGGGAAAAGATATGAGAGTACAAAAAGTATTTTGCCCTTTTATAAAAATTATTTAAAAAGAAAAATAAATAAAATGTTGCAGCAAATTTTGTATAAGTTATTGCATTTGTTTTTTGAATGTTCTTACTTCAGGGAAGAGGTAAACTTATATAGATGATGCAAACAGAGCAGAACTCTTTTCCTTAGAGAATTTGAACAGAATGACTAGTGTAGTAAAAGGGAAAGTCTACCGTTCACAATTCATCTTTTATCCTGGTCCTCTTGAATCCTTCTAGTCTTTACAAAAATTCTGCACTATCACAACTCCTGGGACTCAGTTTTCCTTACTAGTAAAATAGAAAGGTTCATTCAGCGATCTCTAAGAGCATAAGCTCAAGTTTACCCTAGACTCTTCCCTTGTCAAATGGAGCCCAGGACTATATGAACCTCTTTAAAAAATATCTTTACTTTGAGATGACATGACTTTAGTTCTGGCTTGAAAATATTTCTCTTACAATGTATTATAATAACATTCAGTAGTTGTTTTAAGAATTCTTCTTTGCATTCTCATTGCTCTGTGTTCTTCATTTTTCTCTGTACCTAATTTGATGAGGAACTAAGGCCAGGAATATGGAGAGATTCATCCTCCAGCCATTGCATTAATTGGTATCTGGGAGTAAGGTAATCTATAATGAGACTGAATCAAGTGATCAGTGCAAAATGCTCATCTTCAAATACATTTTATCTAATCATTTGAGCTGCCTTGAAACTTGGCATAATTATACAGTCTAAGCCTCTAGGATATGGTAATTCTTGATTCAGATATTTTATTTCACAGGAGAGGGAGTAAGAAGGCAAGGTTTGATGTGAGTGACTTCAGTACCTATTGACTGTGACAGAGTATACTTTTCAAACACATATGAAAGAAATGTAAATTATTAAATTACCTCAAGAGATTCTTAACAAGTGATTCCACCCTAACATCAACTACCAATAAAGCTTTCTTTGTTCTTAAAAAAATCCTCATAATCAAAGGACTATGAATATTCAGAAGAAAAATGGGATTCGAAAATTTATAGTGCATATACAATGAGAGGAAAGAAATGAGATTTTAATTCATTGAGTCACATCATAACCATTCCGGATTCCATGGTCTGGCACTTGTTCTTCACTACAGAGGAATCATTGTGAATTTTGGCAAGAAAATTGCTATGTAATTACTGGGAATTAAAAACTAAAATAACGGGGTGGCGCCTGTGGCTCAGGGAGCAGGGCGCCGGCCCCATATACCGAGGGTGGCGGGTTCAAGCCCGGCCCCAGTCAAACCGCAACCAAAAAATAGCCAGGCGTTGTGGCGGGCGCCTGTAGTCCCAGCTACTCAGGAGGCTGAGGCAAGAGAATCGCCTAAGCCCAAGAGTTGGAGGTTGCTGTGAGCTCTGTGACCCCACGGCGCTCTATTGAAGGGAGATAAAGTGAGACTCTGTCTCTACAAAAAAAAAAAAACTAAAATAACATGTATGTATGTGTGTGTATGTGTGTGAACACACGTGCGTACTTCCACACAGTTTAGACATTTGGATATAAGAATAAGCAAAGATGAGAGGTAGAGTAGTTTTTATTAAACTTATTTCCAGATAGTAAACCAAGATGTATGTGACTGTATAAATTCTGTGAAAACAAGTTATCTTTCTTTCAAAAATGAAAATCATTACCGACTGCCTACTGTGTTCCAGCAATTGCATGGTGCCATAAAAAGCTATAAAGCTGACTAGGCCAATGTATCTGTCCAAGGGGACAGGAAAATCACGTAGAAGGTACAAATATGTAGAAAGATCAATTTAATAAACTATAAGAGAATTTGTGATGTTTTTCTCACCCGGGCTTTTTAACATATCCTGAAAATCTACTTAAGTCTAGCTTCACTCTTACTCAATCTGCTTCCATTTCTCCGCCTTCCAGTCTGTCTTCAATTCTTCTACCAGAATTAATTGTTTTTCTGTAACACAAAAAGCTGATCACATCACTTCTACAACACTTCTTTGGGAAAAACAAATCTGATCATGGAATTTTCTGAAACTAGGTAGACATTGCTAATAAATCACAAACAAACAGATTGCAATTTCTGAAAGAAATAACTTTTCTCTTTGTTTTCCAATATTAGAAAGATACTTTTTTCTGAGGTAATTGCTACATTGATATATGAACCAAGCCATTGATTTTTTTATTCTCATAAGCACAATATTTATATGAAAACATAAAGAGGAAGAAAGGGCATAGCTGATGAAAAAAGACTATAAAGTCATAGCAAATGACTATGGGAGAGAAATTTTTTTTATATATTTACTTCTTCCCAGAAAGGGGATTTTACATATAAACATATGTGTGTATATATAATATATATAATATAATATACATTATACCTTATATAATAAATCTATGTAGATTTATTACATTATAATATGACTATATCCTAGCTGATAGGGTGTTAACCATAATAGTAATATCAATATGTATGTGGTATCTATTCCATTTATTATTAAACACCTACATGTAAGTGGAACATGAGTGCCCAAAATTTCTTTCTCTATATCTTGCCAATCTTTTATCTTTTTTCTAACTTTTAATTCTATATTGATTAGCTGTGCTTATCTCCTGATGTTCAATTCACTGCAAAATTCCTCATCGTTTTTGAAATGCATCAACTCAGATAAACTACTGATGTTTCCTAAGTTTACTTTCAAATACCATGGAAGACTTTGTTGTTGCTTCATTGATAAAATACAAAATGAATACCTATCACAAAACCTGAAATATAACAGTAAGAGAATAATCACAACCTTTATCCTTTACTCATGTTTCTCCAATTTAGATGATACTAAGATCTAGCCTTCAACCTTGACCTGTCTGCTTCTGACTCACATTATGTCAGAGTAGAGAAGAAAAATTCACAAATATCCAGTACATTATCCCCCTGCTCTTATTTTCTGCACTAAGTATGCATAATTCAGTTTCATGTTGAATGCCATTCTGCCACAATTCAAACTACAAATTTTCACACATAAATGTATAGTCATTGGTTTATGGTAAATCACACAAAGAATTGAAGGACCATAGAATTTTTCTGTAAAGAAAGGCTAAGAACGAGAGGCAAAATAAATGGTCTGCAATTATTTGGCATGAATCTTAAAATTATTCAGAGTCATTCAAGATTGATTCTCTATTCTAGTGAAGGTTATTGCATAGAAAAAGAAGAGGGGTCTGTTTCATTCGGTACATCCAAAATGAAATGCACATAATTTTTCACATGAACAACTTAGATTAGGCTTAAGGGTTATTATCAGAGCTTTTACAATTAGAAATGAATATCCAGAAAGGCTATGGGAGTTATTGCTGTAATGTTATGTGTATTTTATAAATTTCCACCATTTTGAATGTAATTGCATTGAATACTTCACTCATCTCTTCTCTACACATATATTTGTTGAGCATCTACTATGTACCAGTGTGCAACACATAGACAAATGTTGCTTCAATTGAGTATTCATTAGATCATTCAATTACCCTTTCACATATGTTAAAGAAGCTCCTGCTTCCCAGGTGGCAGTCATTGTATTAGGTAGTAGGACACACAAATCTCTGTGCTAAGAAAAAAATGAAAGTTCTATGTTTGATAAATTTAGATATTTATAAGGAAGATACATAGAAATTATTTCAGTACAAGGTGAAATGTGGTAAAATAGGGTTATTTCTGTGGGAGTATTTGTATAAAGAATTAACTGCTACAAGGAGTATAGAAAACGTCACAAAAGCAATAGCACTTGAGTTAGATCACGATGAATAAATAAAAATGCATTAGGAGGCAAGACATGTACGGATGATTTTTTACGTGTGAGGATCTATGTGAATTCGATGAAACTCAGATGAATGGTTTTTGGTTTGGGGCAATTCTGTGTCCACAGGACCTTTGACAAGGTCTGGAACCATTTTCAATTGTTATTACTTGTGGGCAAAGTTATGGGAATTTAATGACTAGAGGCCAGAGATGATTCTAAACATTCTACAATGAACAGGCAGCTCCTTCACCTGACAACAAACATCATTCAGCCCAAAATGTCAGTAGCGATTTAAAGAAGGCTGGCAAAGAGCCAATAGGAAAAGAGGCTCAAAATGAAGTCAACAAACCGAAATAAGGAGTTTTGACATTTTTGGATGAGTGGTAGAGAGAAAGTATACAGTTTTAACAGAATAATTACATTTTCACCTTTATATCTGGGATAACTATTTAGGTTGCTGTATGAAAGATACAGTTGTTGACACTGAAATTGAATACTGTGATAACTGTAATTATACTATTGCAGTTATTTATTGTATTAATAAGCAATAATTAGAGCATGAAATAAGACCAAAGATAGAGAATGATACAGAATGGTAAGACATAATAAAGCACACGTAACATTTAGGGAGAAAAAAAATTTAAGCTATTTCACTACTTCACTCTATACAATGTATCAAAAGGACTTAATGTGATGAAAGATATAAATATATGTGTCTATATCTGTATTTGTGTGTGTGTATATATTAGAACAGTAATCTTTACTAATCTTTCTAAGATTACCCTTGGAACAGTAGTCTAACTCAGCTTGAATGTCTCTACCTGATTTTTTTTCTTATTATTATTCTTTAAAATATTCTATCTTTTGAAAACCCTGGATCGCTGGCACTTTATTGAACTAAGTCATCACTTATTGTCCTGGAATTTCAGAATGTTTGCTCATTCATGCTATGGATTCCTAACCAAGTTTTTAGGTAAATGTTATTAAAGAAGTTTTTTCATAGTTCAATGTCTAATATTCAGAGTATAATTTATTCACAAATCTTAACAGAGACAAAAATGTATACATAGATTTTCCTGTCAGTTTTCATATTTGTGTTTTGTAAAAAAATGATTTTAGTATGACATTTGGAAACCCTCCCTTTTTCTTACATGTGCTTAAGCAAAATAAGTATCTATGACTTTTTTGGAAGATGCTTTGCAGATGGACAGGGCCTCTGTTTTTGCATTAAATAGAACCAAAGTCTGTGTTTTATTGGTATAGCAATAAACATTTATGCAAATCTGAAGAGTAGGCAGGTGCAAGAGCAAATTTCTTAATGCCATTTGCTCTGAAAATGATATAAAGTTTTTAAAGCTAGGCTTTTTATAGTAGTTAAAGGATTTTTGTTCAGTATTTTTAAACAATAACACCTGCTCTAGGCAGAAAAGTGAGTGCCCATGCAGCAGGAAGTGGGCTGCTTTTGGTGGGTAGAGGAGTTCCAGAGCATGTCTCCAATAAATAATGAGACAACATAGTGAAATATACTTTGAAAATGGTAGAGGTAGAAGCGGGAGCTTGAGAGGAGAGAAATTTGCCTTTTGCACTGACAGATGCAGGCAAATCACAACCGTCAGTCCCGCCAAGGAGATGGCAGGACTCCCTGGGACTCCATCTGGGCCTGTTTCTCTGGCTGTGATGCCTGGCAGAGGTTTCCTTTGGTAAGCCTGTACTGCCCTTTCCCTTTCCACACTGGCCGAAAATGGCCAGGCCTTCGTGTTAATTATCTGCTGGCTCTTATAAGATAATAACCACTGGTTGGTTGGTTTGTTTGTTTGTTTTTTCTTGAACTTACCTGAACACATTAATATATGCATTCATCATCCTTTTTTAAGTAGTATTTTTTGTTTTAGAATATTACAGGGATACAAATGTTCGGTTACATGTATAGCTTTTTTGTACTGCTTGAGTCAAAGTTGTCACGTGTGCCCGACACCCAGATAGTGTACATTGTACTTGTTAGATATGAGCTCACCCATCCCCTCCTCCTGCCTTCCACCTGCTTAATTCTGTTGCATTTTACTTCCATCTGGGCATGTGAGAACTGAAGGGTTAGTTCCATGTTAATAGTGTGCATATGTGGTTGGTTTTCCATTCCTGCAATACTTAGGAGAATGGTCTCCAGTGCTATCCATATTGTTGCAGAAGTATTAATTCTTTTTTTTTTATGGTTGAGTACTACTCCATGGGGTACATATACCACACTTTAGTCACCACACTCATGAACCGATGGATACTTGGGATTGATTCCACATCTTTGCAATTGTGAATTGTGCTGCAATAAACATTTTGGAGAAAGTATCTTTTTTTCTTTCTTCTTCTTTTTTTTTTTAATAAAGTATCTTTTTTATAAAATGACTTTTTTCCCCCCCTATATATCCAACAGTGGAACTCCTGGGTCTACGAACAGGTCTACATTTGGTTCTTTGGGAATCTTCATACTATTTTCCCTAGACATTGTGTGAGTTTGCAGTCTCACCAACAATGTGTTAAGTGTCCCTCTCTCTCGGCATCCACTCCAGCATCTATTGTCTTAAGACTTGGTGATAAAACTCATTCTCACTGGGGTTATACAATATCTCATTGTGGTTTTAGTTAACACTTCCCTGACAATTAGTGATAGTGAACATTTTTTTCATATGTTTTTGGGCTGTTAGTCTACCTTCTTTTGAAATGTTTCTGGTCATGCCTTGTGTCCATTTTTAAAAGTGATTGCTTGATTTTTCTTGCCATTTTGCTTATTTGTAGATTCTGATTATCATCCCTTTATTGGATGTACAGAGGGTATCAAAAATATATACACATTTTAAGAAAGGAAAAACTGTAAGGCAGTGCCTGTGGCTCATTAAATAGGGCGCTGACCCTCGTACACCAAAGGTGGCAGGTTTGAACCCAGCCCCGGCCAAACTGCAACAAAAAAATAGCCAGGCATTGTGGCAGGTGCCTGTAATCCCAGGTACTCAGGAGGCTGAGGCAAGAAAATTGCCTAAGCCCAAGAGCTAAAAAAAAAAAAAAAAGGAAAAACTGCATTAAATTTGTAATTTTCAAGTCATGTTTGAAATTATAAGAGGTACTCAGTGTGACTTGTATTTATGTTTTATTATCTTATCTTGATATAATCTATATATAGAGAGAGTTTTTATAATTTTACAATTTTAATATGTATTTTTCTATTTTTAAAATGTGTATACATTTTTTGGCACCCCTATTTCAGCAGGGATCAAAGGTCTGCTCCCAGCTTTTTCTGGATAAGAACACCAGGATGGGCTAAAATTTCCCCACCTACTTAGCCAGAAACTCTGCTTATAGAGATAGGGCTGTCTGAGATTCCCAGTCTAGAAGTCTGGAGCAGGCTACACTCCTCTCCACAATCCACTACTCTTTAGTTTTTCCCAGCATTTGCCAGCAGACAGAAGCTCAAGCCAGACAATATTTCCCAGTTCTGTGATGCTGGCTGAGAGGATTCTTGCCTAGGATCCAGTCCTGAGCTGAAAGCGTGGCTCTCCTGTGGGGAAAGGGGTCCCCTAATCTCCCCATGCAGGCACCCTCATCTCCCCAAATTCACAAATTTCTCTGAGCCCCTGAAAAACCCAATATATAGCTGGAGCTATGGGATCTTGCCTGTAGGCCTGTCTCTGGTTCCTCAAAATCAATCCCCGAGCATGCCAAAGAGAATTACCCTCACTGGTCCTGAGCTGTCCGTAGGGTACCCAAGAAGCGTCAACAGTCCCTCTGCCTCGGGGCATTCACCATTTTGGTGGAGTTACTAGGCAATTAATGCCATGGAGGGCGGCTGGCACAGCACTCACAATCCAAGAACCCTTTGGCTGTAGGACCCCAAGGGGACAAGTCTGAGTCTACTCTCTGTGAAAGCCTCTTGGCTGCTGTGGGTGGGAAGGGGAAGGAGAGCAAGAGCCTGAATGGAGGAAAACTGACCCTCTGCTTGTGTTTGTTCTGGGAAGCTGCCTGCCTATATGTCTAGGCACTGGTGTCACGCAGATCCCTGGGACCCACTAGACCCTTGTGGCTCCTGCAGTCTGAACTGTTGTTGGGAAATGTCTGTATGGGAGAAAGAAGATAAAACCCAAGGAGTCAAAGTCTCCTAAAGAAGATAAAGTGTGTGGTGGTTGGAGAAGCAGCATGGTGCCTGCTGTTTCCACTCTGTCTGTGGAGAGGGGAGGTGGGAGCCTTGTGATAGCATCTCTGACCTCGAGTTGGTAGAAAATCTCCAGCAGCGCAGGAATCTGCGGACAATCAGAAATGTGAAGGAGGGAGAAACCAACTTCTCCACCTTCCCTCTCACTGACTACCAGCCTCTCAGGGGTAGATCTGTGACGAGGCTCTGTTCCTTCCTGTTCTTCTCAGGAACTTCTTCCCATGGAGTCTCCTGAAGGTTCTGGCACCTATCTTGACCCATCCCGATCTATGTCTGTCTATCTGTCTTTTTTTTTTTTTTTCTCTTTCATCTAAACCTTATCCTTCTGGTAGCCACTCTCTGTGGTCAGCCATCTTGCCAAAAGCATCTATCATGTTAGCATAAGTCCAGACAATCTGTAGATTCATCACTCTTTACAAAGATCTTATGTGTTAACAAGAAATAATGTGTCTGGAAATGAAGAACCTCATTTTTCATCTTAGATGTAGGATTAACCTCATTCACCCACTCAGTCATTTCACATATATTTTATTGATTTTCCTGAATATAGTGGCATTATGGATATGACAGCCATCTTTCCATTCATCTTCTAGGCTGGCCAGCTGTTCCGACTTTCTGTACTGATGCCCCATTCGCTTTAACACCTTCAGGTACATCCCCCAGGAAACTATCACACAAGGTAAAGAATAAAAACTTTCTAGAGAGAGGCAGATTAAGTATATTTTTGCAAAGGTGAACAAGAAATAAGTACTTGCTTTGTACCTAGTACTGTGCTAAGTATTAGAAATACTGAAATGCGTAACGTTTAGCCCCTGATGTAAAGGTAAAAATATGCTATGATAGTAAAATACTATATATATTATATATATGTATAAAAAATTGAGTACTTCGGGCGGCGCCTGTGGCTCAGCCAGTAAGGCGCCGGCCCCATATACCGAGGGTGGCGGGTTCAAACCCGGCCCCGGCCAAACTGCAACCAAAAAATAGCCGGGTGTTGTGGCGGGCGCCTGTAGTCTCAGCTACTCGGGAGGCTGAGGCAAGAGAATCGCTTAAGCCCAGGAGTTGGAGGTTGCTGTGAGCTGTGTGAGGCCACGGCACTCTACCGAGGGCCATAAAGTGAGACTCTGTCTCTACAAAAAAAAAAAAAAAAAAATTGAGTACTTCTATAGAGATACCTATTAACTGTGTGGCTTTAAGCAGATGCCTATTGTTCTTGGACAGAACCTCTTCCATTTTCCCGTCTAAAGCCATCTATCTCCTTTTCCTTAGCCTTAATGTAATTTTTCCTCAGACCCTTCCCTTCAAGGAAACATGAATTGTTTCCTTCAGCTAACAGCCCTAGCTCTTCACAATCTGGTTCTCGTGTGTAGGGTTTTCTTCAATATTCTTTCCTTTCCATAGTCTCTTTGGGGGTCACAGCAGGTCAATGATACCCGCTCTGCTATTAATAGCCCCCAGGGTCAGTCAGGAATATCCATTTGTATACCTTTCAAGATACTTGCATAAATGAACTCTCCTACAATTATAATAACAGGGATATATCATTAATTTCTTGCTAGTGCATTAACTATGCATGGTTTCCATCAAAATTGGTGCAGAGCTATCCCTGGTAAAATATTATCTCTAAAAGTGTCATTTCACAGTCATTGATAAATAGGAAATTAAAAAACCATAAAAGAGAGCTTGGCGCCCATAGCTCAGTGGTTAGGGCGCTGGCCACATACATGGAGGCAGGCGTGTTTGAACCCGGCCTGAGCCTGCTAAACAACAACAACTACAACAACAAAAAAGTAGCTGGGCATTGTGGTGGGTGCCTGTAATCCCAGCTTCTTGGGAGGCTAAGGCAAGAAAATCACTAAAGCCTAAGAGTTTGAGGTTGCTGTGAGTTGTGACACCATGGCACTCTACCGAGGGTGACACAGTGAAACTCTGTGTCATTAAAAAAAAAAAAAAAGAAGAAAGAAAATCATAAAAGCATCACTAATAATCTGATGTCTTTTCTCAGTTAATAGGATAAAAGGCCCAGAATTATAGTTTTACATATCAGGAATATTCTCAAGATTGATACTTGTAGAAAGGAGAGAGTAGTAAGGTTGCTCACGAGGAGGAACCTAATTGGGAGAGTTGCAGTAAAAGACTCTGACAATGGCTTGAGGAGCGCTGGAAATGGGTTGGCCTTTGACAGTTCTCCTGCCTTCAGGTAAGGCAGCTCAGTCTTGACATTGACCAGTCAGAGAGAGCAGGAAGGGAGCATCATCTTGGAAGAGGTAGGTCTCTCAGGAAAATTTCCCAGAAAGACCAGCTGAATGCTTTCTGCTGAGTACATTTTACCTGTTTGGGGGAAGAGAGTGCTTCGTTCCAAAAGGGAAGATCTGAATATCAAGCACACCATAACATGTATTCCATTTGGTATGGAGGCCTTTTGAACTGTGTTTGGGGGCATATCAGAGGAAAAATGGGAGACATCATAAAATGTCTTGCTGGCAGAACTACTTAATTGTGACTTTTAACAAGTCACTTACCAATTCTGAGACTCACTTGATCATAAAAAGCAAGAGTTGGCTACATCTCTGAGATCTTTATGGCTCTCTGAGTGTATGTGGTTCTTGCTATTTCACGCATGTCATAAGAGAAATAATTATTATGAAGTCAGAAATGTTTGTCATATTTACTTGTCTTCTTGAATGAGTCCTTAATTCACCTCAAGAGAAGAAAACAGAAAATAAGTAACTTACCAAAAGCCTACTCAAGTTCAGTAATTGTGCTATGTTCTACCCTGCGTAAAATGTTGTTGTGTATCAACACTGTGAAGTTCTCTTCATCTTATTTTTATTGTAATTACATGAATATACATTATTAAATCTGCTGTGCTGTCAAAGTAAGAAAAATAAAAAAGAATTGATTATTTTTTCAAAAGAAGTGGCTTGGCGTCATATTCATATACCGCTACTTAATGGTTTAACTCAACGTTAGTTTGCTCCCTCATCAGAATGAAGATTTATCTTATCTTCCTTAAAATTTACAATGTGTATAAAATACCCTGAAGAATACACAGAAGTAAAAGACATTGAATTTTTTGTCTTACCTGTCCCCTCTCTTGTCATACGCTTTCTTCTGAAGTTCCTTTTGTGCTTTCTTTCTTCCCTGGCTTTACCTTTCTTCCTGGTTGCTCCTTGAGAACAGAGTGCATACATAAGCTTATCTTATTTTTGCAATGCCTGAATAGTTCCTTATATTTTAAAAACTATTTTTCAGAGTGTGGTCTATGGGCCACCAAAATCAGAGTTGCCAGGTTTCTTTGTAAAATGTAAAATTATAGTCCTTAGTTCCAACAATATGATTCAGAGTATCTGAAGTTATACCTCTCCGTTGGATCAAAATTCTCAAGTTAGCCTCATACACATGGAATTTGGAACCTCTAAACTAGGAGAGTCACAAAATTATTTGCCAGGTAAATATGTGTGTTATGGTTGGTCCTAATAATCTTCATTTAAGGGAATGTGAATAGTCATAAAAAGAAGAGAGCAAGATGAGCATATGTGTTTTAATATCTTAAACCTTTTGTTGTCTGTTTCCTATGATGCCACAAATTAGGAACAACGCTGGGTCTAGCTGGAGTCCCCACAGATTCACGTCTCAAATAGACAAAAAAGAATTCCACATACTATATCAAATCATCACATTGTATCCCGTAAATGTCTACCGTTTATGACATTAATTAAAAATAAAAAAAGAATTACGAAATTTTTGTTTTTTGGATTGTGGTTATCATAAAGGAGTAAGGTAAAGCTTTCTGGGGTTTGTGACACACTATCCCAAATGATACAGATTCTTCTGCTATGGAGAGAGAAAAACCTGGCTAAGACTCAATGACCAGAAACTGAAGAATTACAGATATCTACATAATTAAAGAACTTTGTTATCAGACATTTCTGCTATACCACTTAGCCATTTCTCTGCTTTGAGGATCAACATTTTTCCTACTTTATTTTTTTGAGACAGAGTCTCACTCTGTCGCACTCAGTAGAGTGCTCTGGCATCACAGCTCACAGCAACCTCAAACTCTTGAGCTTATGCAATTCTCTTGCCTCAGCTTCCCAAGTAGCTGAGACTACAGGCTCCCACAGTGCCTGGCTATTTTTTGATTGTAGTTGTCATTGTTTGACAGGCCCAGGCTGGATTCAAACCCACCAGCTCTGGTGTTTGTGGCTGGCGCCCTAGCCGCTGAGCTATAGGCGCTGAGCCAGGATCAATGTTTTTCTATGTATTCTTTCCTATACCTATAAAACATCTTATCTGATTACTAAAATTTCTCTTTATTTTCTCAACAAAAAATGTAATCTGTATGGAGCTTTTCCTGACCAATTTGCTTAGGATTAAACCCTTTTTCTTCCTTTTTTCTATAAAATGTTGGGAGGCTGAGACTTCAACATGTTGGAAACATTTTCGAATATAGAATTTAAGGGAGACGAAACTCGGAGAAAGGCTGGACCCAAGTGACTGGACCCCTTTGAATCAAAAACATGAAGACTATTTTTTCCTGTAATATACATATTTACAATTGGCTTGAGTTACATTTATATTATAAAAATATAAACATGGGTCACTATTTATTATAAGGCTATTCATAATTAAGGGAAACAAAAATCACGTAAATGGGCAAAAGAGAAATATTTCAGGTAAACTTTGCCATCTTCACTTGAAAAACTGTGTTTTCATTGAAAAAGTGCTTGTGTTCAATGTGTGGTATATTAAGCCTTTCTCAAATAAGGGAAAGTTGAAAGAACTAGAACTTGGAGGCTTGAAATACCAAAATTTCCCAATTGAGATACGCCTTCCTAATACATTGTTGTCATGAAGGCACTCTTACGTGTTTTATTGTTTACTGATGTTACTTGGCTGGCAATAAAACTTGGGGTTTTGTGCAAGCTATATATATCTACCCCCCACAATTGAAAAAAATATTTTTTTTTTTACTTTCTTGCTTAGCATTAATCATGCCAAGTTCTTATGATTTCTCTGACATTATTGAAATAAAAATATATCATAGGGACCAAAAGACTGAGTTAAATCCCAGGGAATTAAGGTGATTTTATTCTGAAATCTCCTGCATTATTACATTAGTACTTCCATATCTTTGAAAATGTATATTGAAATGGTTACTTACAGAAATGTTTCAGTTCTAAGGGATAATACTAAGATCAGTGATTTAATTAAGTAAAATTTAGAAGGAATTAGGATGATACTTGTTATATTGTTCATATCCAAGATTCTATGACTATATTGTTCTTTATTATAAAAAAATTGTATAGTAATTTTTGGCATGTTTATTTTATTCCTTAAAATTCCCCATCTGGACTAGTTTAGACATATGTCTAAAGCGAATTCATCCTTTTGAATACACTTAAAAAAAAAAAAAAACTTGTGTGAAGAAGCTGCTTTTTCTTCATTTTACAAAACATCATATATAATTTTCTGACAATGAATTCTAGGCCCATTTATTAATAATTTGAGAGTTCAAAAAATGTAAAGTGGCAAATACGTTTAAAGTACCTCCACCTTGGAATTAGTCACACCAACAGTTGTTATATGGTTCCTTCTTGAAATTTTCACATCACTTTAAAATGCATATTCTGATCTTTTCACTTAATCTTTCACCAAATATTGCTTTTATAAAAATAAAACTCTTTTTTAGTGCCTACATGATATTTACATGCTTATATGCATGATAATTTATGTTACAGTCATTAATTTGCGGGGATTTGTATACAGTTTACAGTATAGAGCTAGGGTTGGTGAACATATTTAAAAATATAACTTTTTATTTGTATGATTTTTATTACATGTTTAAAATGTTTCTTATTATTTATTTTTAAATTATTAAAAATTTGTAAAATGGCTCCCAATAACTATATATGTGTATATATAAACATATATATATATATAAACATATATATATAAAGAGAGAGTATATTTATGGGGCACATGTGATGTTTTGCTATAAGTATACAATGTCTGAAAATCAAATCAGAGTAATTGGGGTATCTTGGAGTATCCATCACCTTAAATTTTCATTATTTCTTTGTGTTAGGAACATTCTCATTCCACTCTTTTAGTTATTTTGTAATACACAATAAATTATTATTAACTATAGCTACCCTGTTGTACTACTGAACACTAGATCTTGTTCATTCCATTTAGTTGTATTTTTCCCCCATTAACTATTTCCACTTTATTCCTCCTTGTCCATTACCCTTCTCATTCTCTGATAATGATCATACTACTCTCTATCTCTGTACTCCTTAGTTCATTTTTAAAAGTTTTAGACCCCATACATGAGGGAGACTATGTGAAATATGACTTTTTATGCCTTATTTAACTTAGAGTAATATCCTCCAGTTCCATCAATGTTTTTGCAAATAACAGGATTTAATTCTTTCTTTTTTATGGCTTAATAGCATTCCCTTGTTTATGTGGACCATGTTTTCTTTATCTATTTGTCTACTGATGGGCACTTTGGTTGATTAGATGTTGGCTCTGGTGAAAAGCGCTGCTGTAAATATGGGGACACAGGTAGATATTTGATGTATTGATTTTTCTTCTCTTTGATATATATGCATCAGTGAGATGGCTGGATCATATGGTGATTTTAGTTTTAATTTTCAGAAGAACCTCCGTACTGTTCTCCATCACGGTTGTACTAATTTTCATCCCACCAACATGAAGGTTCCCTTTCCCCATACTCTCACCAGCATTTGTCATTGCCTCTTTTTTTGATAAAAGTCATTTTAATGGGTCTGGGATAATATCTCATGGTAGGTTCTATTTGCATTTCTCTAATGATAAGTGATATTGGACATTTTTAATACATTTATTAGCCATTTGTAAGACTTTTGGAGGGAGGAGAAAAACCTATTCAAGTATTTTTTAAATCATATAATTCAAGTGGTTTCTATTGAGTTTTTTGAGTTCCTTATATATTCTGCTTATTAATCCCTTGTCAGATGGTAGTTGCCAATATTTTCTGTTGTTCTGTGGGTAACCTCTGTAACCTCAATGTAACTTCGAGTGCCATTGACTTATGTTTGAAGAAGTTTTCTCAGAGTCCATATGAAGGGATGTTCCTTTTGGACCCTCCAAAGTGATTAGAAAGCTAATCATGTAGGAGGCAGACCATGAAGGCTGAGTCTGGCTGTCTCTGGAATGTCCTGGCAGGCACCTTGGAAGTGGAAAACAAGATAAGTTAATGTGCATCTCAGTTAAAGGTTGCACCTGTTATCACAGACAAATGGCTGAATACATTTTTGTGGTTGCTCTGTATGGTTCTTTGTACTTTTATGGTATAGACCATTTGCTGCCAACTAGTTTTATTATTAGAATGCTTACATGTGTGTACGTGCAGAACTTTGTGTTGTTAAGAGTATATAAGCTTGCAAGAAATAAAATTAAGGGCTGCATGCCTGAGCGATCTGCAGACCTCTGCTTCTCCACAATTCTGACTGCTGGTCTTACCTGACTGCGACTCCAGGCTGGACTGTTTATAGCAACAAACCTCTTTGTTCTTCACTTTGTTTTGCTGTGCAGAATGTTTTTAGCTTGATATGATCCCATTTGTCCATTTTTGTTTGGGTTGCCTGTGCTTTTGAAGTATTACTTTTAAAAAAAGTCTTTGCCCAGATCAATATCCTGGAGTGTTTCAATGTTTTCTCCCAGCAGGTTCTTAGTTTCAGGTCCTAGAGTTAAGTTTTTTGTCTATTTTATATGTGGGGAGCGATAGGATTCTTGCTTCATTCTTCTGCGTATGAATACTCAATTTTCTTTTCTTTTTTTTTTTTTTTTTGTGGTTTTTTGGCCGGGGCTGGGTTTGAACCCGCCACCTCCGGCATATGGGACCGGCGCCCTACTCCTTGAGCCACAGGCGCCGCCCGAATACTCAATTTTCTTAGCACTAAGTTTTTAAGAAACTGTCCTTTCCCCAAGGCATACTTTCGGCACCTTTAAAGACAATGAATTGACTGGAAATGTGTGGATATCAACAGTAGCATGCTGTTTTGGTTGCTATAGCTTTGTAGTATAATTTGAAGTCAGACAATTGTTTTTTCCAGCCTTGCTCTTTTTGATGAGGATGACTTTGGCTAGCTTGGGTCTTCTATGGTTTTATATATAAATGTTAGGGTTATTTTGTTTCCATTTCTATTGATACTGTAATTGGTATTTTGATCAGTATTTTATTGGATCTGTAGAATGCTTTGGGTAGTATGAAATTTTGATAGTAATAATAGTATAAACAAGGAGTATCTTTTCAATTGTTGCATCCATTCAATTTCTTTCAATGACATTTTATAGTTTTAATTTAAAGATTTTTTTATTTCTTTGGTTAAGTTTATTTCTAAGTATTTTATTTCATTTGTAAATATTATAAATGGGATTACTTTCTTAATTTCTTTATTCTGTTGGCATTTATAAATGGCACTGACCTTTGGACGTTGATTTTATATCCTGAAACTTTACTGAAATTATTAGTTCTAATAGTTTTTTGATGAAGTATTTAGATTTTTCTAAATATAAGATCATATTGTCCACAAACGGTGATAATTTGACTTCTTCCTTTCCAATTTGGACGCCCATTATTTCTTTTGTCTGATCACTCTAGCTAGGAGTTCCAGCAGTCTATTAAATAAAAATGGTAGAAGTGGGCATTCTTATTTTGATCCAAGGCTTAGAGAAAAGGCTTTCAGTTTTTTCTTATTCACTATGACCCTAGCTGTGGGTCTGTCTTATATGACTTTTATAACCTGGGTTATGTTTCTTCTATACACCGTCTTTTGAAATTTTTTATCATAAAGGGATATTGAACTTTATTCAATGATTTTTAGCACCAACTGAAATAATTATATTTGGTTATAATTGGTTATATAATTATATTTGGCCATATAATTTATATGGTTTTTGTCCTTCATTCTGTTGATAGGATGTATTACACTGACTGATTTATGTATGTTGAACCATCTTTGTATCCCTGGGAAGAATCCCACTTGATCATGATGTAATATGTTGTTGAATTTGATTCGCTGGCATTTTGCTGAGCATTTTTGCTTCTGTGTTCATCAGATATGTTGGCCTGAACTTTTCATGTTTTGTTATGTCTGTTTTGACATCAGGATAATATTGACTTCATAGAATGAGTTTTGGAATATTCTTTTCTCCTCAAATTTTTTTGGAATAAACATTTTTTTTTTCAAATTAGCCAAAAGAAGAAAATCTATATTTGCCTCTTAGAGGTAGTCAGTATAAACAAAATCTAAAAAAGTCATACATTTCCCTGGTGGGTTATTTTAATTTCAAAATGACTCATTTTATTAATCCATTTGCTCTTTGAGAAATTTAAATACATCTGAGTATACAAGTTTACTTTGTGAATAAAGTTTTAGAGATATTACATTGAACACAGTATGGATCATTTATTTTAATGTAACATATGATGAAGAAAAGTGATTCTAAAAAATATGGCTGGAAATGGAATTTTGCTAACATAATCACATTTTTAAATCCCCAAACTCTTTTTAGATTAGTCAATATTCCAGCAAAGGAAGGAGGGAGATAGAACTGCAGGCCCCAACTGCCCAGGCTGCACACTGGTATCTGTAGGAGCTGGGCCAAGGCTTTGCCAACCATGCCCTCACCCTCACTGTCCACAGACAAATTCTTTTCCAAGGGAGTTGTAGTTTTATGAAAGAGAATTTATCCATGGATGGTGAGGGTGAGGGTAATCCAGGATGAAAGAGGGAACAGGAGAAGGTAAAGAGGGGAGGGGAGGATGGAGGTTGAGTGAAAGGAGGGTAACTGGTGGGACCTCACCTATGATGCATATTGCAAGGGCACATGTCAAATCTATTAAGAGTATAAATGTCTTAACACAATAATTAAGTGGGGTGAAGGCTGTGTTAACCAGTTTGATGTAAGAATTACAAATTGTATATAAAATCAGCACACTATAACTCATAAATGCATTAATGTGCACAGTTATGATTTAATAAAAAAAAGAAGAGAAAAAAAAAAGAAACTACAACTCCCAGTCACTTGCATCACAGCTGAGCTCCACCCACTCCCCCACTCCCAAGTCCATGGAAAAATTGTCTTCCATGAAGTAAGTCCCTGGCGCCAAAAAGGGTTAGGGACCACTGAGATAGAGCATCCACACTTGGTAATTTGCAACAAGTTTAATATAGTCATTATTTATTAAGATGGGATATCAGGTAACTAACAGCAAGGGACGGTGAAACACCCAAAAGCCAGCAAATGAGGAATAATCTAAGTACCCAGACTGAGGACACAGCAGAGCATTATTAGGGAACCTGGAGAAGGGACTTGGGTGCACACGTGACCTTACGTGCCCTTGACCTTTCTTACGGGATGGGCTGGCCCACAGGGTGAAAGCTAGATTTGTGAGAAATAAAAGTCTCTGATTTAAGTCTCCCACAGCCATCTGACCTCAATTTGGAGTCTCCCTTTGGCTAAACTTGTTTGGTGCGCAGAGAGCCAAGGAGGTTCGCATGGAGGTAATTTTCCTGGGGCTAAACAGAGTAGCAGTGTCAGAGGGCGTCTGGTTATGCAATTAAAAGCACGCTCGTCCTTACAGGGATTCTAAGATAAATCATTGGGGTTGGAGCAGATATTGTTTTGTGAATAAATAATCACTCTGTGTATTTTTGTTTTGTAAATAGCGGTAGAACTTTATATTATAAAGCAAAATGGAAAAAAATCACATATGTGAAAAAATGCCTGGTTGAACTTCAGCTAGGGGGGTAATAAAGCTATGAATACTTATAGCTTTTACAATTAATTTGTTTTCATTTAGTTAGTTCTTGTCTCTCTCATATGATCCTCCGTAGATATTAGAGGGTTTAAGTAGCTTGGCCACAGATGCACAAGCTAAGAAGGGAGGAGCCAAATTTTAGCATAACAAGTCTTTAGTGTTACCACAATTAAATAGTGAGCTCTGCGTAGAGTGGACATCATCCTTCTAATAGGGAAAAAACCTTCACTATGTTTTATTATAACCCTTTCCACTTCCCTTTATTCTCACAAAAGCAATGATCTATTTTGTTTTGTTTCTGCTGTTGTTTACCTGTCTATATCTCTCCCATTTCATCCAATTTTTTTTCCTGGTATTATTCCCTGGAAAGCAGATTCTGACATCCAGATAACCAGGCAGAATATTTTAGTAGGAAATGTTCTTAAGATCAATGTCTGAACAAGGGAGGTGTCTACAGGATGGACAGTGGAGGGACTGAGCCTATTTGGGGACTGAGCCTTTGTACCCTTGGGGTGACTGATCCTTGGATGTAGGCTGTCTTGGGACACAGGCATTACTCTGGATGATATTGTTATCATCATCTGGGACAACCCACAAGGAAAACTAACAACTGACACCTATGGGTCATTTTGGCAGCATTCCCATCCGGTGGAAGAATAAGTCTTTAATTCCTGAAAAGGGATCTGTCTGCCTGGTGTATCACAGGATGCACCACAGTAATTATGAATCTCTTCTTTAATTCATAAGTGAAATAGTATAAAATATGCATGTGCACGCCTACACATATGTACTCTGTTGTATGCATAAATATATAGCTATAAATATCAAAGAAGGAGGTTACAGCATAGTCAATTAAAGATAGTTACTCCAGTAATACTGTGTAAATTATTTAAGCTATATACTTACATATGCAAAAATGTGTGTGTCCATTTCTATTCCATCAATGCTATTTTGCTATTCCTAGATAGCAGAGACTTATTTAAAAAGCTTGTGAATTCCTCAACTGCAAAAATCAATGTGTTCATGCATTAAATTTGTTTCAGATCCTGGAATTAAGACAATTGATCGCTGTCCATTATAGGCTTAATTTATGAATTCCTGCATCTAGATGATTGATGAGATTGTAAATTCTACATGCTTATGAATTAAAGAAAAATAAATAGAGCCTTCTGATGGCCTTGATTTTATGTTCACAGTTGCCCAAATTTATTTTTATATTCAGGTTTATAAGCTGTAATTCATGAATTTGACTTCCTGCTTAACCTCGAACTGTTTTCTCTGTAATCAAAAAAAGGATGTAGAAAAATCAAGCTGACCCTCTGTGATGAGTTCTAGGAAGCAGAACCAGAGCATAGCAGAGATTTCAGAGAAAGGGAAAAGAAACAGCTGTACTCTATCTACTTTATGTCATTTAATCTTCACACGACACCCTACTCCAGAGTTATTTCCAAATAAAAAATCCAAGTTAAAGATTTTAGATTAACTTCTCTGTGGTCACACATGAAATATTTTTGCAGAGCCAGGATTAAAACCAACTTCTATTAACCCAAAGTCCAAGTTTGAATATACCGTCCTGTTTCAACTGGTAGGAAAATTTTTCAAAGGTAAATTTGAATCTGAGATGTCTAAATGGATGCCTACACAAGATGACTGCCCTGGTGTTACCCTGGGTAATTTCTTTGCCTATTTTTCCTATTTGCCATTCTTGACGTGGATATGCGATTATTCGTCTTTAGAAAAGAATGGGTGCAGTTGTGTGAAAAAGAAAAAAAAATAACTCTTAAAAATGTTAAAAAGCTTAAAGCAAATGAACCATTAACGTGTTCAAATAAAAGTTAAATGAAGCTTCTGGGATTCAGTTGGAGATTTGGTTTAAGATTCATCAGTTCTTGGACAAGCTTGTACCTGTCCACAGATTCTACTCTTCCCTCCTTTAATAATTCAGCTGCTGACAGTTGGAGCTTTGCTTCTGCTTCATTACTCTGCTCATGGGAAGTAGAATTTGCTCAAAATTTTGGTGACATTTTCATTTCTCATGTTTAAAGCATCCCTCTCCGCCTCTTCCAGGGGTCACACATTTCCATCGTCTCAGACAGATGGACTCTCTCATTTTCATTCAACCTGGTAGTGTTCAGATCCAGGTACTGATTTTTTCCCTTGATTTACATCTTGGCCCCTTAGAGAGAGGTGTCACTCCTCTTTCTTTTTCTTTTTGCCTCCAAATCACAACTCACGGAGTTCGCACCAGTGGCGCTATTTTATAGTATTCTAAGGATATAAGGAATTCTTTATACTATGAATGAAAAGTTGATGAAATGAATGTAGAATTAGTATGAAATGGTTTTTCCTCAGTAACATTTGCAATGATAAAAGAATCAAGACATATTTTAAATGTGTATTTTTCAGGTTTTGAGAAAGTTTTGTGGGACTTTCCCTCTATTTCTGATGGTTTAATTTTCAATATTTCTTAAGGCCTGGCTTGGATGTCAGTACCTTTAAGTACCTCCTATGTTTTTCTTCTAAATTTCCAAGCACGCGCCTGTTACCTATACTGAGGCATATTTTATCAAGTCAAATATTGTAACACATGCTGATATGTTTTTCATGAGTCAGAATATTTGAAACTAGCAAGTTTCAGGAAACAGGAATTAATTTGGAGGGGGGAAAATACAGAAAAAAAGATTTAGAACCAGGCTTCAGGCTCTTAATGATTATGAAACTTAATTTGATTGCTGTATCCTTGTAAGCCTTATTTTGTCTTATCTCTAAAATAGTGCAAACATCACTGCCAGTCTTATAGCACTATCATGAGAACAAAATTAACAACTATATAGAGAATTCTTAAAATGTTACCACAGAATGTGAAATATGCTACTTTTTAGAAGATGCTTTCTTATGTTATTGATATGAAGAGTTTTAGAGATTAAAAGCCCTGGGTCTCAGATGGCAAGGTGATTATCCACTCTTGAATTGTAGTGCTTTCATCCAAGAAATGAGAAAAAACAAAACACATATCAAACAACAGAAAAGGAAATTTCTCCTTGGCTTTGGTGCAAGACAGGTTTCGTTTGTTTGATTTTGTTAATGTTATAGTAGTAACTCTTGATAGCATTCTTATTATGTCCGTCAATAAATCAGCCCAGTGGTGTAGTCTTGCATTATTCTCTTATAACAGGTTTATTGAGATATAGTTTTAGAATATTTACATCATCAAAAAAGAGATCCTGCACTTTTTTAGCTAACATCTTCCTCCCTGCCACACACATACAATCTCTCTCCTCCACCCAGGTCCAGGCAACCACAAATATATTTTCTCTAAATATAGATTTGTCTATTATGAACATTTCATATAAATAAAATCATGTAATGTATGGCGTTTTGTAATTGTCTTCCTTCATGTTTTCAAGGTTTATCCATGTAAGTGTTTCATTCTAATTTATGGTTGAATGGATTGTAAGGATACATGTACCTCACATGTATCCATTGACCAATTGGTTTGTATCTGCCTTTTGGCTGTTACAAATAATGCCACTGTGGACATTTTTGTTCAAGATTTTATCTATTTCTATTTGGTATATGCCATTTTTATTTTTATTTGGTGTATGCTCAGTAAAATTTCTGATTTAAATAACTCTTACATTTAACTTTTTGAGGAACCAACAGCCTGCTATGCACATTAATTATACCATTTTATATCCTAACCAGTAATTTATGAGGGTTCTGCTTTCTCCCTATCTTCATATTTTCTGTTTGGTTTTTGCTTTTGTTTCACTTTAATGATGACTGTCCTAGGGGTGAGAAGTAGTATTTCAGAGTGGTTTTGATATTCGCTTACCTGGTGATTAGAAATGCTGACCATCTTCTTGTGTGGTTATTGGCCATTGGTATTTCTTTGGAGAAATGTCAATTTGAGTCTGCTTATTTTTCAGTTCCACTGTTTGGTTCTTATTGCTGAGTTGTTAAGAGTTATTTTATGGGGCGGCGCCTGTGGCTCAGTGAGTAGGGCACCGGCCCCATATGCCGAGGGTGGCAGGTTCAAACCCAGCCCCGGCCAAACTGCAACAAAAAAATAGCCGGGCATTGTGGCGGGCGCCTGTAGTCCCAGCTGCTCGGGAGGCTGAGGCAAGAGAATCGTGTAAGCCCAAGAGTTAGAGGTTGCTGTGAGCTGTGTGACGCCACGGCACTCTACCCGAGGGCGGTACAGTGAGACTCTGTCTCTACAAAAAAAAAAAAAAAGAGTTATTTTATGTTATGAATATCATTCTTTTACCACATACATGTATAGGCTACAAATATGTCCCCTCATCATTTGTCTTATGTTTTACATTCTCAATGTACAAGGTCTTTTCTTTATTTTGTCTTTATCTTTTTTTTTTCTTTGATCACTTGTGCTTTTCATGTCAAATCTAAACAAGCACCACCACGTCCAAAGTTACGAAGCTTTTCTTTGTTTTCTTTAAGCATTTCATAGATTTAACTCTTACATTTGTGTCAATAATCCATTTTACTCCTGTTGAATAGTCTTGACACCTGGATGGAAATCAGTTGGCCATAAAGAAATCATTTGATGCCTGGGTCTCAGTTTTGTTCCATTGATGTCGATACATATGCCAGTACCAAAGCATCAGTTGATTTCTACTTGTTAAGCCAATATTGACTTCCAGGGGTAAATACCAATTGGTCATGGTATATGGAATTACTATAGGTTCCTCCATTTCTACTGGTAATATTTTATCAGAGAATTTTTTCTTTTAGGATAGTGTTTTGATTACTAATTTAATATTTTTGTTAGTTCCATGCCGATTTTCCATTCCTTTTTGAATCAGTTTTTATAATTTGTGTCTTTCTGGGAAATTGTCCATTTCATCTAAATTGCCTAATTTATTAAAATTCTAACATTCAGTATTCAAGATAAGTTTTCACCTCAGGATGCTATTCTTACCTGTCTTTTTCTCTGTCTCTCTCCGATAAACTAGTTAGCAACTTTAATGAAGGCACCAGACTTCTAAAAATTATTTTTCACCACAACCTCCATTGTTTCCAAGAGAATCACTGGGTTTTAACTTCCTCACATTCTGTTGCTAATTCAGTTCCTTTGGGAAGAGCTTTGGAGAAGTCTTTGATAAGCCATCTTCCCCTCTGGACAAAATCTCTGAGTTACTACTCTGGAGTTAAGGATAACCACAGCAGTCCACTTTACTGAGCATGACAACCCTGCATTAGAAACTCCATACTGGAAGGCAGGAAGTCAGTGACATCTGGGCTTTTTCATCTTACTTACCACTTCACATGGAACACTTACCTTACTAATGAACTGAGTCAAAGAT
Organism: Nycticebus coucang; assembly: GCF_027406575.1. Taxonomy (NCBI): domain Eukaryota; kingdom Metazoa; phylum Chordata; class Mammalia; order Primates; family Lorisidae; genus Nycticebus; species Nycticebus coucang. The sequence goes on from NC_069781.1 coordinate 162,079,777, forward strand.
AATTAGAATCCTGTATTCTCAGCAAGTCATGGTCAGGGCAGAGTCTCCATCTCATGAGTGGAGATTGAATGGAAAAATAATGCATCCCCCCTTGGACATAACTCATGTGGAAAGTAGGCTCCTCAACAAGGATTTAAGAGACAGCATGATAAATGAAGAGTCCTGTGATTTCTTAGAAGATACCATAGACCTGTAAAAGGAATTGCGGAATTGAGGGTAGAGAAAGTCCTTTGTTTTGCGCTGTACCCAATCTAGAACTCACAAGAGCAGAGTTTCTGTTACACTGAGTGTGGAGGAGAGTAAAGAGGAACAGATTGATTCTAATGTCTCACACTTCTTCTCTTCCTACTGTATTTTAGTAAATGTTCTTGAATACATGTTTCTTCATTTATCATATGCTATTGCATCCATTTCCAGAAACCTTAAATGTTCTTTTCTTTATAATTTTCATAAATTTCACTAGGGAACAGTTCTGGAGAACATCTCATGCTGTCATCCTGGTGGTGTATTGCACTCTTTAGTGATTTTCTGTATTTATTATTTCTTTATTGAGATGTACAAAATTTCCATTTATTACATATTATGACTTTCTTTTAGCCTTCAACATAATTATAGCAGCTCCTTTAAAGTTATTTTCCTCTAATTCAAATATCCACATCATCTCAGTATAGCTTTATAAACTTCTTTTATTTTTATTATGGTTCAACTCTGGTTTATATTTTTTAGTAAGTCATATATTCATAGATCATGATACATTTATGCCTTTGTGGGATTCATTGTGTTCATTATTTGTACAAATTGGAGTGCTTACATCCTACTAATCAACATAGCTTTCACCTCATTTACTTAATCACAGTGTTAAGACATTTGTGTTCAATACTTGATAGATTTGACTTGTACCCTTGCAATATGCTCCATAGGTGCATAATGGTCCCACCATTAACTCTCCATCGAACTGCCCTCCCTTTGCACCCTCCTCCCCCCTCTCCTTCATCCTGGGCTATAGTTGTGATTCGTCTCTCATATGAAAGTATGAGTGATTATACATTGGTTTTATAGTAGTACTGAGTACATTGGATATGTTTTTCCATTTCTGAGATACTTTACTAAGAAGAATATTTTCCACCTCCATCCACGTAAACATAAAAGAGGTAAAATCTCCATCTTTTTTTTAATGCTGCATAGTATTCCATGGTGTACATATACCATAATTTATTGATCCATTCATGGGTCGATGGGCATGTTGTCTTCTTCCAAGACTTGGCAATTCATTGAGCTGCAATGAACAATGTGCTGCAAATATATTTGTTGCCAAGTTATTTTCAGTCTTTTGGATGTACACCTAGTAGAGGAATTGCAGGATCAAACTGCAGGTCTACATTTAGATCCCTTAGTGTTCTCCAAACTTCTTTCCAAAAGGAATGTACTAGCTTGCATTCCCAACATCAGTCCAGAAGTGTTCCCTTTTCTCCACATCCACGCCAACATGTGTAGTTTTTGAATTTTGTGATGTGGGCTACTCATACTGGAATTAGGTGATTTGCTTACAAACAAATGAAAAAATGCTCATCATATTTAATCATCAGAGAAATGCAAACCTGGTTTATATTTTCCTGCATTATTTTTTGCTGGACACTGGGAGTAATAAGTTGTGGGGAACCAGAACTATGTCATTTTTCCTTAAAGGGTGCTGATATTCTCACTAAATTTGTATTAACTGGGCAGGGTCAAAAAGAAAGTATTCATTCAAGAGTTTTTAGTTGTGGCTCAATATTAATACCATATGTTAAGGCCACTGAATTCAGGTTCTTCTGTGAAAGTCAATATACCTCAACACTATATTCCAAGTTAAGTAGTGGTGTTCAGTTTTTGTTAGAGGTGCCCTTCTAACAATGCAACTATAAATACCTGTGATTACTATTTCCTGAGGGCAGATGTTTCTGATTAACAGGTCATAATTTTTCTTTCATTGCATACTTTAAAAAATATAAATTAATGCCTTAGCATCGTGGCTTCTGGAGCAGTCTCTGGTGTTTTAAAATAGCATGAATCAGTTCACCGCATCTTAAGCCCTCTCACATTGTAAACCAGTGAAATTAAGCTTGTGAATCTGAAAAGCTGAAAAATCACCTCTGGGACTGAGGAATATGTGAGAATAGGACTGAGGAGTCGTGATTCCCCATCCATCTTCCCACACACTTATATAGCCTCCATCATCTGGGGGAAAAAGAAAGGTTTTCACCACGCTAGTTAGAGGTTCTCAATGTGACCTAGAAAATTCTTGGAGAATTTAAGTTTAAGCACTTCTTTTAATGTCCTCTAAAAGGAAAAGCTAAACCTTTATTTCTCAGAATGAAATTATGATCAAACAAGTGTACCAAAAGGGCTAGAGTGAGATGAATGCAGATTGTACTTCCGGGTAAGTTGTCTGCATCTATCTAGTCGTTCTCTAAAATAGTCTCATCATATTCAAATCACTGGGAACATTGTGTGTGTTTTTGCATGTGTCATAGTTTATATGCTAACCAAACATTATTCTCAGCCATGGAAATACCCAGCTTTTCCATAGAAATCAGAAAAATTTGACATTTAAGAAACATATATTTTGGAATCATAGCCTTATAGTTTTCTCCTAAAAAATTATCTTCCCCCCCAGAAGACATATTTCAGTTTTCTCCTGAAAAATGGTATCCCCCACCTTATTGTATTGCTATTTAGCTCAATACAATAAATACTCTAGTAACTTTTAACTAATAGTCTTAGCTTGCTACTTTAAATAGAACAAAAATTAAGGAGATTAGAAGGTTAATTGCTTGGCTTGGTTTTTAGATGTTTTATAGATGCCCAATAAAATTTTCTTGAATGATTAACAACTGACATTGAATCAACATCAGAGGAATGAAAGTTTAAAAAATTGGAGCTGTTCATTGTACAAAGATAAAGTCCCTATGTTAGCATTCCAAGTGGGTGAAATTTAATGGGAAAAGGACATTGGGAATGATTTGTCCTGCTTCCAAGAAGTTTGACTATAAAAGAAAACAGTAAGAACTATCCTGCAGTAGTTTAATTTGTTGGCTTTGATTAAGTAATGTGGTTCACTGACTAAAGGGAATGAGAAAAATACTGTTTCTTCTGTAGAGATTAGCTAAACTGGTCACCCTAAAGAGATCTCCTCCAGCATCAGGTCTATAAAAATTTAAGTATCTCGAGATTTCAATTAATTGGTCCATTCATCCATTAATGAATTCACATTTAATCTTGAATACCTATTTGATTTCTCCAGTTGTGTCAGTTACTAATAATTGAAGTTGTGGAAGATATGCATTTCTTGACCCTTCATAGCTCCACGGAGAGTAGGGAAGACAATTAGTAAACAGAGAATGTCGACCTTCTGTGACAAGAACTATAACTGAGGAAGTAGAGGGAACTGTGGTGACAGAAAATCAGAGCCATTCAGCAGTAATACCTTTGATCACAGAGTGGTCAGGCCTAGACTTGGTAATGTCACATACCTCAAGATATTATGTCAAATATGCTGGGACCAAACCAAAGTTTGTACCATCATCATAATTAGACAGTGGTTTAAGAGGCAGAGCAAAACACCCTTTACCATTAGATTATTTTCCTTGGATGTTCCCCTAGTATAGTGAGATTTTTTTTTTCTTTTTTCAAAGAGACCTCATATTGTCCATCATTATGCTCATTAATAAATTGCTGTGAAATAAATCGATATTAGACCACGAAAAATTTTGGGTTTAGGTACGCCTGTGTTTTCTGGAATTCAATTGATTGGACTTCTGAGATTTATACACTTAGAAATATAAATATATATACCACTTAGAACCTCCAAAGAGTTGATAACAAAAGCTTTGGAATCTTCTTGTCAAATAATGAAAAAAGCCCATTCTGTAACTATTTTCTGGGGGTGGGGGTGGGGAGTGGAAAATGCCAACCAATATAACATGATAGCTCTTTCCAAGTAGTAGAATGAGATATATCAAGACAGAAGAGGATTTTTTCCCAAATAGTAACTAAAAATAGCAAAATAAAATTACCATAAGTTTAATTGTTCTGTTTACACTCTTTATATAATTTTCTCATCATTAGTTTTGTCTCCATTTAAAAAGAAAAGGAGCTATATTATACATCATAGTAAAGTGTAGCCATAGAAGGCCCTATTTACTCTGTAGATAGATGTTTTACTACAGATGTTTTAGTACTGTTTATTTACCTTCTTTTTGAAAAATAACAACTCAATTCTCTTTTGAATAACTGAAAGTTTTCCCACTTAGAACTGGACCCAGACAAGGTTGTCCTCTATCGCCACTACTATTCAACGTAGTGCTGGATGTTCTAGCCAATCACTATTCATTCTTTACTCAGGGAAATTGTAGCTCACCTGTTATAATAATAACGGTGTATATTTTTTCAGGACATCTGTACATAGGTGTGCTAAGAAATTTTCATGAGTCATGCATATACACTTTATTGAAAATTTTGACTTAGGTATTGCTATTTTTCATTTATATATGCAAACTGGAAGCAAAAAGAAAAATAAGGTGCTCAAAGTAATATAGTTTGATTAAGGGGAGATGGACTCAAATCATGCAGCAGGATCCTATGGACTAAACTATGGTATGACCAAATAGACCCTTTCTTTTTTCCTAAGGGGTATAAATAAGCTTCAGTCCAAATCAAACCACAGAAATCAATAGATGTTTATTTGGCTTTCAGTAAAAAGATTCATTCTTTCCATGTGAACTTGAACCTCTGAACATTTGTCTCTGCTTCCATCTATGTGGCTGAAGCAACTAAAACTATGGAAAGGAAGGGAATGGAAGTTTGGAACTTACTAGAGAATTGTTGCCACCATTTGGACCATGAATCCATATGAGACTTAATCCCTGCATGACCCATAATTGAAGAGTATATGTGTATAAGCCAATCCATTTATACCAGAATGTTCTGTGTCTTGCAAGGTCATTTTAACCGACAGGGTCACCAGGTTCAGATTTCAAAGTTTATTGAGATATTTTCAAAAACAGAATCTTAGGGCCTTTCACTGTCAATGAAAACACAACTTCAAAAATTATATATTGACAACATGGTCGCTTTACATTTTGAGAAAAAATAGTGTGTGTGTGCGCGCATGTGTGTGTTTATACACAAACATAATTCATCCATGAGTTTCATGTGCTTCCTATCATCTTAGCAAAAACAACTATGTGTGTGTGTATCTGTGTTCATACACAAACCTATTTCTACTATGGTTCGTGTTTATTTTCTAATATGTAAGGCAAAAAAAGGGCCGAGTTCATGCTGTTGAACTGTGAATCCAGTACTCCCTCCATGCAATAGGGAAATACATCCTTTCTTAATGATTAACAAATTTTTTTCTACTTTTCCTTTTTTTTAATTTTTAATTTTATTAAATCATAGCTGTGTACATTAATGTGATCATTGGGCACCATACACTAGTTTCATAGACCGTTTGACACATTTTCATCACACTGGTTAACATAGCCTTCCTGGCATTTTCTTAGTTATTGTGCTAAGACATTTACATTCCACATTTACTAAGTTTCACATATACCCTTGTAAGATGCACTGCAGGTGTAATCCCACCAATCCCCCTCCCTCTGTCCACCTCCCACCTCCCTCCCCTCCCCCCTATCCCCTATTCTTAGGTTATAACTGGGTTATAGCTTTTATGTGAAAGCCATAAATTAGTTTCATAGTAGGGCTGAGTACATTGGATACTTTTTCTTCCATTCTTGAGATACTTTACTAAGAAGAATATGTTCCAGCTCCATCCACGTAAACATGAAAATCTGCACAGCCAAGAACCCAATAAGTAAAGCAAGCCAACAGCCCTCAGAATGGGAAAAGATATTTGCAGATTATGTCTCCCACAAAGGTTTAATAACCAGAATCCACAGAGAACTCAAACGTATAAGCAAGAAAAGAACAAGTGATCCCATCGCAGGCTGGGCAAGGAATTTGAAGAGAAACTTCTCTGAAGAAGACAGGCACACGGCCTTCAGACATATGAAAAAATGCTCATTATCTTTAATCATCAGAGAACTGCAAATCAAAACTACTTTGAGATATCATCTAACTCCAGTAAGATTAGCGTATATCACAAAATCCCAAGACCAGAGATGTTGGTGTGGATGTGGAGAAAAGGGAACACTCACTTCTACACTGCTGGTGGGAATGCAAATTAATACAGTCCTTTTGGAAAGAGATATGGAGAACACTTAGAGATCTAAAAATAGATCTGCCATTCAATCCTATAATTCCTCTACTAGGCATATACCCAGAAGACCAAAAATCACATCATAACAAAGATATTTGTACCAGAATGTTTATTGCAGCCCTATTCATAATTGCTAAATCATGGAAAAAGCCCAAGTGCCCATCAACCCACGAATGGATTAATAAATTGTGGTATATGTACACCATGGAGTATTATGATTAACAAAATTAATGAAGCCCATTAATATGAATTTTCAGACTGATCATCTTTGTTTGATCACATAAAAAAAGTGTTCCACAAAATGTAGTTCATAAACACGTTTTTTTTTTTTCTTATCTATCCAATACTAGAAAAATAGGACCAGTGGAGTTGGAATGTGCCCTGGAGTTATTTGTTTATCTTGTCATGGAACATTTAATTTAAAGGTCTGTATTACTCAGAGAGACTTCCATGTTTGATCCCTTTGACTTCTGATATGTCTCTCCTAATCTTAACAACAAAATTGTGGGCAGATAAGGGAACACTTTTACACTGCTGGTGGGACTGCAAACTAGTACAACCTTTCTGGAAGGAAGTATGGAGAAACCTCAAAGCACTCAAGCTAGACCTCCCATTTGATCCTGCAATCCCATTACTGGGCATCTACCCAGAAGGAAAAAAATCCATGGCTAAGTAGTACTCCACGTTTTGTTGATTCATTCATGTATTGGTGGGCACTTGGACTGTTTCCACATCTTTGCAATTGTGGTTGTGCAGCTATAAACATTCAAGTGCAGGTTCCCTTTTAATAAAATAACCTTTTTTTTTTTACTTTGGGTAGATACCCAGAAGTAGGATTGTTGGATTAAATGGTAGGTCTGCATTAAGCTCTTTGAGGTGAAAGACACATTATTTTTCACAGTAGCAACCAAGAAAATAAAATAACTAGGAATATACTTTAACAGAGGAGGTGAAAGAATTATAGAGAGAATTATGACACTCTGAGAATAAAATTGTAGATGATGTAAACAGATAAAAAAATATACCATGTTCATGGATTAGCAGAACCAGGCTATACTATCCAAAGTGATTTACAGACTACTGGATGCAATTACCCTTAAAATACCAATGCCATTTTCTGAAGATCTAGAAAAAAAACTATATATTTTGTTACCAGAAAAGACCCCAAATAGCCAAAACGATGTTATTTAATAAGAACAAAGTGGGAGGCATCACTTTACTAGACTCCTAACTGTACTTTCAGGCTATAGTAACCAAAACAGCATGGTATTCATACAAAAACAAATGTATACTTATAGATAAGAACAGATAACCTAGATATGAAATCATCCTAATATTCTCATCTGATTTTTGACAAAACATATAAAAACATATACTGGGGAAAAGAATTTCTGTTCAATAAATGGTGCTGAGAAAACTGGACAGCTACCGGAGAAAGACTGAAACAGTATCTACACCTCTCACCACTCACAAAAATTAACTCACAACGAATAAAAGACTTAAACCTAACTGTAAGAATCCACTTGGAAAAAGTATCATTCATAAGGAAAAAAAATTCATGAGTAAGACCCCCAAAAGCAATCACAACAAAGATATAAATAAATTAACAGGACGTGATCAAATTTAAAAACCTCTTGACAGTGAAGGACATGATTAAAAGAGCAAACAGATGACCCCCAGAATGGAAGAAAATATTCATAGGCTGTACATCCGATAAAAGACGGACAACCAGAATCTACAAAGAACTAAAGCAAATCAGCAAGAAACATCCAAAAAATCCTCATTAAAAAGCATGCAGAAGATGTGAAACAGTAACTTTTTCAAATGAAGATGTACAAAATGTACAAATGTCAGAAAGGCTAACAAATGAAAAAAAAAAAAAGCTCAGCATCTCCAATCATTAGGGAAATGCAAATCAATACCATAATGATTTATCACCTCATAATAACAATTTCTAAAACAACTGATGCTGGCGTGGATGTAGAAAGAAAGGAATTCTTATTCACTCACAGTGGGACTGCAAACCGGTACAATCTCTATGGAAATTTTGCCTTTTATGATATGTCAGTTGAAGAATTTCAGTGACAGTTAGTGTTTGGAATTTTTTTTTTTTATGAGAAAAAGATAACAAAAATGAGGAAAGTAGACAGCAGGATTAACTATTTGAATGTTAGGACACCAGTTCCCCATGAGGGAAGATGAGAATACTAGGAGGTGAAAATGCAAAAATGAAATTCAATTTCTCTAAACTATAGAGTGCCCATGTCAGTTGAGATAGAAAGTAACTGAATTCTTAACTTCAACTTAAATCAGTAGGGGCTTATTTGTCATAATAAAACCAGAAGTCTCAATGAGACCATCCAGGGTTAGGGCAGGGAATGAATGAGTTCATCTAAGGCCCATGTTATTTCCCTTTGTTTGCTCCATCACCCTAGCAGTGCTAACTTTAGACTGTGTGATTCTTACCTCATGGTTCTATAACATTGCTGTAGATGCTTGTTGCATCTTTGGGTATATCTTTTATGTTTTCATATCAGGAAAAAGTAAATATGGCAATAGGGCAATACAATTTATTCTAGGATGAGGTCATAGTTTTATATAGATGGAAATCCCTTCCTTGCTAACTTACTCTTATTTTGTATTAGCCAGGCCTGGGTACAAATGCAAGTCTTTTAAGGGGCCTTGGTGTGTGTCATACTTTATGGGGGCAAGACATGATTGCAAGAGGGACTTTACCTAACAATTGCAATCAGTGTAACCTGGCTTATTGTACCCTCAATGAATCCCCAACAATAAAAAAAAAAGAATAATTTTCTAAAAATAGTACAGATTAATGATCCTTTGAGTGTGAGAGTCCAGGAATCTAATTTTTAGCTAGTTCTCCAAGTGATTCTGACGCATGAAAAATTTGGAGAACCAACCATCTAAACATATTGGATGATATCTATCTGTCTTAGGTCAAGGACATCTTATCCACATTCTAAATAAGCCAGAGATTTGACAAGAAAGAAATCAGGTGTGTGAGGGGGTGGCTGTTGGAAACCCAATTCCAAAGGCACTCTTAGGAATGCACCTAAACTCTTTAAAATGTTTGTTTTTTTTATTATGAAATTAATTCTAAGTACATATATTTTATATTACAAGAGCAAGTAGAAATAATATAATAGAAGAATACTCAATATTAACGAGAAACAATGAAACAAGAAACACACAAGCAAAAAAAATGAGCAAGATTTGCTACTACAGTGGTGTTGTGAAATTGGAGTTAAGAGTCAAGGTGCAAAAATAATGCAATTTTTGTTGTTGTTGACTAAGAGGTGCATCCTTCAGCCTGGATGACATTTAGAATATAACTCTGTTGTATAATATAGTACTAGTACAGTAAATACTCTGAATCAACCCAGAATCATGAGAAAGCAATTAAATTATAGAGAGAAACCTTTTCCTGAAATAATAGCTAGAGCAAAGCATTTTGCTAAGTTAATTAAAGAAGCAAACATCCACAGAAGTTAGTTGATTGGATATTACATTCAAAGGGGACATTTATAATTTGCAGTAGAGGCTAAAAATAAATTTCTCATAGTAATAGTGGCTTTCAAAACTGACCAATGAAGACACAGACAGCATGAGAAGAGAAAGTCATGGGGCATAAAAAGAGGATGGAAGAAAGTAGGCAAAAGAAATGAGACCATATTGCCCCTTTATGGGCCATATTGTCCAAGAATTCTGGTTCGTCCTTTTTGTGAGAAGGAATTAACATTGATTTTCAAAATAAATGAGATAATAGCAATATGTTTAGAATTAAGCAATACCAAGGACATAGAAAACTTTTTCTCATTCTTATTCTGAAGTGCAAGTTGACACATTCTCATTTTATGATCTTGTTATTTATGCTACCTTGACACCCTGCCCCCAACTCAAAACAGCCTTGGTCCTAATAGTGAGAGAGGCATATGTGAATACTAAGTCAAAATCCAAGTGCCCAAAGAAGAGTATGCTACCTTCACCTCAACAACAATAGTTTCTCACTAAATTTGCCATATGCTCAGAAGTACTTAGTGAATTTTTTTAAAGTACGTAAGAGATAAATGATTAATATTATTTTAAAATACCATGATGTGCTAGTATGAAAAAGAAAGGGGAATGTTTTTGTGATCTTTCATGGCTGATGAAAGAAGGTAACTCCACCAACTGTTACCTTCTTTTTCTTTTTTTTTTTTTTCCCCTTTTCTCTTTGTTTGCTCCTGTAGGTTTTCTACAAGCAAGCGGTGAACTGAGGACCTCTGTTACCTTCTTAATGCAAAACAAAACTCTTCATGGATAAGCATATTTCTAATTATTTTAGTCAGAAGAGATGGTTTATACCAGATCAGCTTGGTAAATAGTGGGAAAAGAAATCCTCAGACACTGTGATACTGGGTATATTTTGTGCCTGACTAGACTAATTTGTCACGGCAATCAATTTGGTCACTGAAGAGAAACAGGGCATGTCTAAGATTAACTCAAAATATCTTTGTACTTCAGAGCTTATACCTGTCAAGGGGGATATTCTTTGTAGTCAACCCATTGTTGCTCTATTTGTCCTTTTTGCTTCAGATTGCTTTGGCTAGTTTCTTGAGTCCATGTGAAATTTGGGGATTGTTTTTTCTAGTTCTATAAAATGATGTTGGTACTTTGATGAGAACTACATTGAATCTATGTATCACTTTGGACGCTATGGGCATTTTAACAATGTTGATTCTTGAAACCCACAAGGATGGGACATTTTTCTATGTGTGTCATTTATTATTTCTGTCATCAGTGTTTTCTAGTTTTCATTGTAGAGAACTTTCACCTCCTTGTGTATTTCTGGCTATTTTATTTTCTTTGCAGCTATTGTAAATGGTATCGAGTTCTTGATTTGATTCTCAACTTGACTGTTATTGGTATATATAAATGCTACTGATTTGTGTTCTTTAATTTATAACTTGAAAATTCATGGAATTTATTTATTTAATTCTAGGAGACTTTTGGAGGACTCTTTAGGATTTTCTAGAGATGATATCAGATCATCAGTATACAGGGATAATTTGACTTACTCTTCTCTGATTTAGATGGCTTTTATTTATTTTCTTGATTGATTGCTCTGACTAGGATTCTAGTGGTGACAGTGAATATTAGTGGTGACAGTGAGCATCTTTGCATTATTCCAGTTCTCAGAGGGAAATGCTTTAACTTTTCCCCATTTAGTGTTATGTTGGTTGTGGTTTTGTCATATATGGTTTTATTATTTTGAGTCATGTTCCTTCTGTACCTAGTTTATTAGGTTTTTTAATCATAAATAGGTTTGAGATTTTCTCAAATGCTTTTTCTGCAACTATTGAGATGATTGTATGGTTTTTGTTTTTAATTGTGTTTATATAGTGAATCTCATTTCACTATATGTGTGTGTGTATGTGTTGAATTATTCTTGAATCTCTATGATGAAACCCAATTTGCCATTGAGCTGTGTCTTTGTTATGCTGTTGGATTCAGTTTGGTAGTACTTTGTTGAGGATCATTCTGAAAAATATTGGGCTGCATTTTTTTGTTGTTCTGCCCTTTCCTGGCTTTGCTATCAGTATGATATTGGTATTGTTAAGGAGGACTCTGTCCTTCTTAATGTTATGGAATAGTTTCAGTAAGATAGGTTCAGTTCATTGTACCCATAGAATTTGATTATGAATCTGGTACTGAACTTTTCTGTTGTTGGTGGTGTATTTTTTATTAATATTTTAGTCTTGCTACTCTTTATGTATCTGTTCATGACTTCTACTTATTCCTGATTTAAGCTTGGGACAGTGTGTTTTCTTTCTTTTTTTCTTTTTTTGTAGGAACGGAGTTTCACTTTATTGCCCTTGGTAGAGTGCCGTGGCGTCACACAGCTCACAGCAACCTCCAACTCCTGGGCTTAGGCGATTCTCCTGCCTCAGCCTCCTGAGCAGCTGGGACTACAGGCGCCCACCACAATGCCTGGCTATTTTTTGTTGCAGTTTGGCTGGGGCTGGGTTTGAACCTACTACCCTCGGTATATGGGGCCGGCGCCCTGCTCACTGAGCCACAGGTGCCGCCCAACAGTGTGTTTTCAAAGATGTATGCATTCCCTCTAGATTTTCCAGTTTGAGTACATAGAGGTGGTTGTAATAATCTCAAATATCTTTTGTATTGCTGTGGTATCAGTTGTAATGTATCCTTTTTCATTTCTGATTGAATTTATTTGCATCTTTTCTCCTTTATTTCTGAATAATCTAGCTAGTGGTCTATCAATTTTGTTAAGTTTTCCAAGAACCAACTTGCAGTTACATTGATTCTTTGTACTATTTTTGTTTCAATTTTGTTTGTTCTTCTCTGATGTTTTTACTTTTCTTCTCCTACCTTTGAGTTGGGTTTGTTCTTCTTTTCCTAGTTCTTTGAGGTGTGATATTAGGTTTTTAAGCTGTGATCTTTTTGTGTTAGATGAAGGTATTTAGGGCAATGAATTTCCCTCCTAGAGTTGCATTTACTGTATCCCAGAGATTTTAGCGGTGTGCATAATTTTTGTCTTTTAATTCAATTTTTAAAAAATTTATCTGTCTATTTTGTCATTGACCCATGGCTCTTCCAGCAGCAGGGTGCTTAATTTCCATTGTTTTTTTGTAGTTTTGAGAGTTTCTCTTGGAAATAATTTCTAGTTGCTTTTGTTGTTGTTGTTTGTTTGTTATTTTGAGATAGTTTTACTTTGTTGCCCTGGGTAGAGAGCCATGTCATCATAGCTCACAGCAACCTCAAACTCTTGGGCTCAAACAATTCTCTTGCCTCAGCCTCCTGAGTAACTGGGACTATAGGCACCTGCCACAATGCCTGGCTATTTTTAGAAACAAGGTCTCTCACTGGCTCAGACTGGTTTCAAACCTGTGAGCTCAGGTAATCCAAATGGCCTGAGCCTCCCAGAGTGCTAGGATGACAGATGTGAGCCACCATGCCCAGCCTTGATTTCTAGTTTCAATTCACTGTAGTTTGAGAAGGTACATGGCTTGATTCCAATTTTTTTTAATTAATTGAGATTTATTTTGTGGCATAACATATCATCTGCCTTGGAAATTGTTCTTTGTGCTGATGAGGAGAATGTATATTCTTCAGTTTTTGGAGTAGAAATTTCGGTAAATGTCCATTAGATCCTGTTTGTTCTCGAGTCCCATTATGTACAGTATTTCTTGATGTTATTATCCCTGGATGATGCATTTAATTTGGTCAGTGGGGTTTTGAAGTCCCCAACTATCAGGATGCTGCTGTTTATGTCTTTCTCTAAGTCTGCTCGTATTTGTTTTATGAATCTAGGATCTCCTATATTAGTATTTTTGTATCTTCTTGTTCAATCAATCACTTTATCATTATATAATGAACATTTGTGTCTTTTTTTTTACAATTATTGATTTAATGTCTATATGATCTGATATAAGAATAGCTATTACTGGGCGGCGCCTGTGGCTCAGTCGGTAAGGCGCCGGCCCCATATACCGAGGGTGGTGGGTTCAAACCCGGCCAAACTGCAACCAAAAAATAGCCGGGCGTTGTGGCAGGCGCCTGTAGTCCCAGCTGCTCGGGAGGCTGAGGCAAGAGAATCACTTAAGCCCAGGAGTTGGAGGTGGCTGTGAGCTGTGTGAGGCCACGGCACTCTACCGAGGGCTATAAAGTGAGACTCTGTCTCTACAAAAAAAAAAAAAAAGAATAGCTATTACTGCTCACTTTTGATTTTCATTTGCATGGAATATTTTTTCCACCCCCTTTGCCTGGAGTCTATGATAATATTTACAAGTTAAATGTTTTTTTTGGAGATAGCATACATTAATATTTAGGGTTTTTTGGTAATCCATTCTGCCAATCTATACATTTTTATATGGGGCATTTCCATCTTTTACATTCAATATTAAAACTGATATGTGAGATATGATACCAGGCATCATGTTGATTGCTAATGAGTTGCTCTCTTTCCTCTTTGTATTGCTGTTTAAGAGCAGTGAATTTTTACTTTTGGTTTTTACACTGGAGGTTATCGATTGTTCTGTCTGATGTACAGAACACTTTCAAGGATTTGTTATAGGGTTGGTACAGTGCTGACAAATTCTTTTAGTGTTTGATTGTCAAGATGGCTTAGTGAGCTAAGGCACCAGACTCAAGCTTTCACTTCCCAAAATACACTGTTCTGAAAGATATAGAAATATTTATGTCAAAATAAAAAGGATAGTGCATTATCCCAAGGTTTTAATTACCCCATGTCAGAAGTGATAAATATATAGAAGAAATTTTAAGGGGACCTGAAAATAAAAGCATGCTATATTAAATGTGATCTTAAGGAGAGAGTTTATTTAATTTAGCAACAACTAGTCAGAGGTGCTTGGGGAGTAGGAGAAGAGAAAGGGAGGGATATTGAAAGCAAAGTATAGATATAGTAAGATAGAGAAGGAGGAAAAATGGCGAGAAAGGAAAGTAAAGAAGAAGGAAGTTCTGGAGGTTCTAAAGTCTGAGATTAAGACAGCAGCTTCCAGTGGAGAAACTTCTCCCTGTATCATCATGGCATGACAGGACAACAATAGAGGCAAACTGTCAGCTGTCTTTATTTGAGGGAAAACAAGAATTGCTTGGTGCATGTCGGCCATTTCCAGGACTGCTTTGAAACCTGAGCATTTGTCTAAGTCTGAGGCAGTCCTTCACTTTTAATATAATCCAAATTTTCTCAGTCTCATTTGGACAGAATTTGAGCTGAACAGTTAAGCAACTGTAGCGCTATCATTATTTCATTATCAAATCTCAATAATGTTGAATCTTTGTCCACCAAACCCAGACTGATAGGTTGAATATGTTTGAGATGCCATGTGCCACCATTTTTGTATGATCAACTCAGAAGAGGTTATAGTACTGGCCAACAGTTTAATTTACTACTCTTGACTTATTTAGCAGAAACTTTAAGCTGGTCTTGAGACCTAAATGATTTTTTTTTTTTTTTTTTTTAGTCAATGAAATATTTTTAGAAGAATCAGAAAATGAAATTATAGCCTAGAACTTAGGTCCACGTAGGGAACAGGCACTGCTTCAGGGAAGTGATAATGAAGTCTATAACAGAATGGAGGTAGAGATGGAGAATATGATTAAGGATTATATTTCCCAACATTCACCTTTATGTCCTCATCTTTGTTTTGCTTACTTAGTTACTCATTATTTCAGTCATTCATTCTTTTTTCTAGAATAATATTTATTTTCCAACATTATATTCATGTGCTTATTTTAGGAATAAAACCCAGAAATTTTCTAGCATCTCTATAATTGTTACATTCTTCTTTCTAGGTTTCTTCTTCTTTTCAATTGTATTACTTTCTTTTTTTTACTTCATTATTTCTTCCATCTATTCAAATATTCCCTAAAATTTTTTTCTAAATTTTTACTAGCTCTGTGCTAGGTGCTGCCAATGGAAAGATAAGACATTGTCCCTGAACTCACAATATTACTTTCCAATGAGTTTGCACATGTTAAAAGAGTATGTTCTACATACTGAGATGTTCAATATAATGGATTTAAATGTGAGGTTTGAGAGTCCAGACGTATGACAGAATAATTCTTATGGCCACACTCACCCAGATTCAGAGCACATCTTTGTAGCTGGGAGAGGTTTCTTCACTTTCAACCTTCATATCATATGGGGATGTTATGAATAATTCATAATAGCACATGCTGAGCATAAAGGTGTTAATCCCTATTTTTGCCTGCAGGGAAGACATAGTGATCACAAAGGCTTCACTTAGCCTTCTAATTTTAATCTTAAATGTAAATACTGTATTTGAAGAAAAGAAATTACATCTGTATCAAACATGTACAGACTTTTTTCCTTATAATTATTCCTTAAACAATACAGATTAGCAACTATTTTCATAATCTTTACATGGTAATAGGTATTGTAAGTAATCAAGAGATGATTTAAAGTATATGGGAGAATGCTTCAGGGTTATCTGAAAATATGATGACATTTTTTTAAGGGGCATCTCTATCTGGGGATTTTGGTATCCAAGAGAGGTCCAGGAACCAATTCCTTTTTTTTTTTTTTTTTTATTAAATCATACCTGTGTACATTAGTATGATCATGGGGCACCATACACTTGGTTCATAGACCGTTTGACACATTTTCATCACACTAGTTAGCATAGCTTTCTGGCATTTTCTTAGTTATTTTGCTAAGACCTTTTCATTCCACCTTTACTAAGATTCACATATACCCTTGTAAGATGGCTGTACTGTTGCTGAAAACTATACCATTTAATACAGTGAAAATAGTTTATATTTTATTCTGGATCATAGCTATATATGATTACATATGTTAAATCATTTATCTATGCACTTAAGGTTAATAGTTTTTATGTGTTTTTTTAATTTTTATTTTTTTTATTAAATCATAGCTGTGTACATTGATATAATCATGGGGCATCATTCACTAGCTTCACAGACCGTTTAACAAGTTTCACATATACCCTTGTAAGATGCACCACTGATGTAATCCCACCAATCCCCTTCTCACTATCCACCTCCCCCCACCCTCCCCTCCCTTTCCCCCTTTCCCCTGTTCTTAGGTTGTAACTGGTTATAGCTTTCATTTGAAAACCCTAAATTAGTTTCATAGTACGGCTGAGTACATTGGGTACTTTTTCTTCCATTCTTGAGATACTTTACTGAGAAGAATATGTTCCAGCTCCATCCATGTAAACATGAAAGAGGTAAAGTCTCCATCTTTCTTTAAGGCTGCATAATATTCCATGGTGTACATATACCACAATTTATTAATCCATTCATGGATCGATGGGAACTTGGGCTTCTTCCATGACTTAGCAATTATGAATAGGGCTGCAATAAACATTCTGGTACAAATATCTTTGTTATGATGTGATTTTTGGTCTCCTGGGTAGAGGGATTACAGGACTGAATGGCAGATCTATTTTTAGATCTCTAAGTGTTCTCCAAACATCTTTCCAAAAGCAATGTATTAATTTGCATTCCCACCAGCAGTGCAAAAGTGTTCCCTTTTCTCCACATCCGCGCCAACATCTCTGGTCTTGGGATTTTGTGATACAGGCTAGTCTCACTGGAGTTAGATGGTATCTCAAAGTAGTTTTGATTTGCATTTCTCCGATGATTAAAGATGATGAACATTTTTTCATATGTCTGAAGGCCACACACCTGTCTTCTTCAGAGAAGTTTCTCTTCAAGTCCCTTCCCCAGCCTGCGATGGGATGCCTTGTTCTATTCTTGCTAATGCGTTTGAGTTCTGCATGGAATCTGGTTATTAAACCTTTGTCAGAGACATAACCTGCAAATATCTTCTCCCATTCTGAGGGTTGTTTGCTTGGTTTACTTACTGTGTTCTTGGCTGTGCAGTTTTTTAGTTTGATCAAGTCCCACTAGTGTATTTTTGAAGCTGCTTCAATTGCCCAGGGGGTCCTCCTCATAAAATACTCGCACAGACCGATTTCTTCAAGGGTTTTCCCTGCACTCTCCTCTAGTATTTTTATAGTTTCATGTCTTAAGTTTAAATCTTTGATCCAGTGAGAGTCTATCTTAGTTAATGGTGAAAGGTGTGGGTCCAGTTTCAGTCTTCTACAGGTTGCCAGCCAATTCACCCAGCACCATTTGTTAAATAGGGAATCTTTTCCCCACTGAATGTTTTTAATTGACTTGTCAAAGATTAAATAACGGTAAGTAGCTAGATTCATCTCTGGTTCTCTATTCTGTTCCAGACATCTACTTCTCTATTTTTGTGCCAATACCATGCTGTTTTGATCACTATCGATTTGTAGTATAGTCTGAGGTCTGGTAGCATAATTCCTCCTGCTTTGTTTTTATTTCTGAATAATGTCTTAGCTATTCGAGTTTTTTTTCTGATTCCATATAAAATGAAGTATTGCTTTTCAAGATCTTTAAAGTATGACAGTGGAGCTTTAATAGGGATTGCATTGAAATTATATATTGCTTTGGGTAGTATGGACATTTTAACAATGTTGATTCTTCCTAGTCATGAGCATGGTATGTTTTTCCATTTGTTAATATTTTCAGCTATTTCTTTTCTTAGAGTTTCATAGTACTCTTTATAGAGATCTTTCACATCCTTTGCTAGATAAATTCCCAAATATTTCATCTTCTTTGGCATCACTGTGAATGGGATAGAGTCCTTAACTGTCTTTTCAACTTGACTATTGTTGGTATATATAAAGACTACCGATTTATGAATGTTTATTTTGTAACCTGAGACGCTGCTGTATTCCTTGATCACTTCTAAGAGTTTTGTAGTAGAATCCCTAGTGTTTTCCAGATATACTATCATATAATCTGCGAAGAGCAAAAGTTTGATCTCTTCTGACCCTATATGGATACCCTTGATCGCCTTTTCTTCCCTAATTGCAGTGGCTAAAACTTCCATTACAATGTTAAAATGCAATGGAGACAATGGGCAGCCTTGTCTGGTTCCTGATCTGAGTGGAAATGATTCCAATTTAACTCCATTCAATAGGATATTGGCTGTGGGTTTGCTGTAGATGGTCTCTATCAGTTTAAGAAATGTCCCTTCTATACCGATTTTCTTAAGTGTTCTGATCATGAACGGATGCTGGATATTATCAAAAGCTTTTTCTGCATCGATTGAGAGAATCATATGGTCTTTGTTTTTTAATTTGTTTATGTGCTGGATTACATTTATAGATTTACATATATTGAACCAGCCTTGAGATCCTGGGATAAAACCGACTTGGTCATGATGTATAATTTGTTTGATGTGTTGCTGGATTCTGTTTGTTAGGATCTTGTTGAATATTTTTGCATCTATGTTCATTAGTGATATTGTTCTATAATTTTCTTTTCTTGTTGGATCTTTTCCTGGTTTGGGGATCAGGGTGATGTTTGCTTCATAGAATGTGTTAGGTAGTCTTCCTTCTTTTTCTACCTTTTGGAACAGGTTGAGTAATATAGGTACTAATTCCTCTTTAATAGTTTGGTAGAATTCTGACGTGAAACCATCAGGTCCCGGGCTTTTCTTTTTAGGGAGGTTTTGTATGTTTGATGCTATTTCCAAACTTGATATGGGCCTATTCATCATTTCTACTTGATTCTGGCTAAGTCTTGGAAGGTGACATGCTTCCAAGTATTGTTTAATTTCCTTCAGATTTTCATATTTCTGAGAATACAGTTTCTTGTAATATTCATTAAGGATTTTTTGGATTTCTGAGGAGTCTGTTGTTATTTCTTCTTTGTTGTTTCTGATTGATGAGATTAGAGATTTTACTCTTTTTTCCTGATTAGGTTGGCCAAAGGTTTATCTATTTTACTGACCTTTTAGAAAAACCAGCTTTTTGATTTATTTATCTGTTGTATTATTCTTTTGTTTTCAATTTCATTTAATTCTGCTCTAATTTTGGTTATTTCTTTTCTTCTACTGGGTTTGGGGTTGGAATGTTCTTCCTTTTCCAGTTGCTTGAGATGTCCCATTAAGTTGTTAACTTCTTCTCTTTCCGTTCTCTTGAGGAAGGCTTGCAGTGCTATAAATTTCCCCCTTAGAACTGCCTTTGCGGTGTCCCAGAGGTTGTGATAGTTCATGTCTTCATTGTTGTTTTCTTCCAAAAAATTGGTGATTTCTTTCTCAATCTCATCTCTGACCCAGCTATCATTCAGCATAAGGTTATTTAACTTCCATGTTTTTGTATGAGTATGCAGATTCCTGTTGTTACTCAGCTCAAGTTTTATTCCATGGTGGTCTGAGAAGATGCATGGAATAATTTCTATTCCTTTAAATTTACTGAGGTTAGACTTGTGACCTAATATGTGATCGATTTTGGAGTAAGTTCCATGGGTGATGAGAAGTATGTGTATTCAGTTTTGTTGGGATGAAAGGTTCTGTAGGTGTCTGCTAAATCCAAATGTTGGATGGTTAGGTTTAAATCTAAGATTTCTTTGCTCAGCTTCTTGTTGGAGGATTGATCCAACACTGCCAAAGGAGTGTTGAAATCTCCAACGATTATGGAGCTGGAGGAAATCAAGTTGCTCATGTCTGTTAGAGTTTCTCTTATAAATTGAGGTGCATTCTGGTTGGGTGCATAGATATTAATAATTGAGATCTAATCATATTGAATATTGCCCTTAACAAATATGAAGTGACCATTCTTGTCCTTCCTTACTTTTGTTGGTTTAAAGCCTATTGTATCTGCAAATAAAATTGCAACACCTACTTTTTTCTGATTACAATTTGCCTGAAATATGGATGACCATCCTTTCACCCTGAGTCTGTATTTGTCTTTTAAGTTAAGATGTGACTCTTGTATGCAACAGATATCTGGTCTGAGTTTTTGTATCCAGTCAGCTAACCTATGCCTCTTTAGAGGACAGTTTAAGCCGTTCACATTAATGGAGAATATTGATAAGTCTGGTGAAGTTTTGGGTATCGAGTTTTTCAAAAGTCCAGTGGGCATTTTTAATCCTTTTGCCAGTGTGGAAATTGGAGTTTGATCCGAAGTTTCTGAGTGAGTTTACTTTTGTGGTAGAAGATTGGGTTGGTCATTATGGAGCATAGGTCTGAGAATATCCTGAAGAGCCGGTTTGGTTATGGCAAATTTCTTCAACATATGAATGTCATTAAAGTATTTAATTTCTCCATCATAGATGAAACTCAGTTTAGCTGGATACAAGATCCAGGGTTAAAAGTTATTTTGCTTTAGGAGATTAAAAGTCGGTGACCCCCCTCTGCTGGCTTGAAAAGTTTCAGCAGAGAGATCTGCAGTTATTCTAATATTCTTCCCTTTGAAGGTAATGGTTTTCTTTCTCCTGGCAGCTTTGAGGATTTTCTCCTTCATATTAACTTTAGTGAAGTTAATTATGATATGCCTTGGGGGTGTCTTATTGGGGTTGAGTCGTGCTGGGGTTCTGAAGCTGTCCGCTCTCTGAATTTCAGAATCTCTAGGCATGTCTGGAAAATTCTCTTTCATAATTTAATGCAGAAGGGCCTCTGTGCCCAGCGAGTCCACTTCATCTGTTTCTGGAACTCCAATGATTCGGATATTCGCCTTCTTCGAATTATCCCAGAACTCTCGGAGAGAATGATCTGTTTTTACTCTCCATTTCTCTTCCTCTTTGAGAGTCTGGGAGCATACAAAGGCTTTATTTTCAATGTCAGAAATCCTTTCTTCTGCTTGCTCCATTCTGTTGCTGAGGGATTCTACTGTATTTTTCATATCTGTGAGGGCTGCAAATTCTTGCTTCAGTGTGTCTAAGTCTTTGGTGGTTTTGTCTTTAAATTCGTTACATTCTTGAGACAACTTTTGAATTTCTCCTCGAATTCCTAATTACACTTTGTTAATCTTGTCTGCAATCCAAATTCTGAAATCGCTGAAATCGATTTCTGACATCTCAGACAATTGTTTATGAATAGGATCTTCAATTACATCTGCCATATCTTTCAGACAATTGTTTATGAATAGGATCTTCAATTACATCTGCCATATCTTTCCTTGGGTGGGGGGTGATCTATTCTGGTTATTCATGTTACCCGAGTTTTTCCGCTGATTCCGCCCCACGATTGTTTTACTCCCTCTGATTTTTTCCCCTGGGGCTTTGTCGAGGGCCTGTACAGTGTTTTGGCCTGAGAAACTGGGGCCCTGTCTGGTGTGGTGGGGCTACGTGGTTCTGTCTTGTTTTCAGCTGGTTTCTGTTCCACCCTAGTGAAACAGATACTCTGGATTGAAATCTCAGCTATGGAGAAATATCAGCAATTAAGTCACCCCACCCGCCACCGGCAAACAATTGGAAAAGAAAAATCAAACCTTCCTACCGTGCACCCAGGGCACCACCTGATTTGTCCTCAGGCGATTGGTTCTGTTCAAAAAGTCCAAATCAATTGTCTCAGTCTGCACCTGTCTCAGGTGAGAGAGTTTAAGAGGTCCCTGGGAACTGGATCACAGGGGTCTGGTGACTACTCTGGTGTGGCTTGCTCCAGTGCTGCATGGAGTCAGGAGGAGCTACCCAGCCAGTAGATCAGTCTGGGAAGGTTGCTGTCTCTCCTTCCCCACCTTGCACCACTGTCACACCCAGTCACTGATAGCCCTGCAGTTGGCTGACCCAGTTGCCTGTAGTGAATTGGTACTCCAGGAGTTTTCTCCTGCCTGAATCACAAGGAAATCTGCCAGACCACTGCGCTCTGCCTCTCTCTAGCAGGAGGAGGTGAGGCCTGACAACCTCGGGCACTTGATGAAGGTTGGGGGGTTTTCACTCAGGTCCAGTCTCGCCCCTGATTTATGTTACTGACAGAACAGAACAACTCTGCGGTTCCCCTGCAGAAGAGAAACTGAATTGAGTTCCAAGTCAGCTTGTCTTTGCTGTTGTATTGTCTATAGGTTGACGATCCCCTGAGGGCCTTAGGTTTAGTAAAGCAGACGTCTGGGTCAGCCCCGCCCTGGGAGTTTCCCTGGTTTGCAAGTTGGAGTTGCCTCAGGCAAATCCTATACTCAGAGTCTCTGGTTGCCCAGGGTGACAGGGGGTGTGGCTTCAGAATATTTGTTAGTGAGCCGTATTGATTGCAAAAGATGGCTGATGGTCTATGGCTCAGGCAACCACTGTTCCGGTGTAGCTCCCCTCTGGCCAACTGTCCTCTCTCCACTCCTGTACCCCACAGTCTGCACTGACTGGCTGCAGCCCAGCACTATCTATAGCCCTCGAGCAATCGCCCAATTGTCTGGACCCCTGGGGGACAGGCCTCCAGACCTTGGAGTGAGAGTAGAGGGGAGTGCGGGGAGCACTGGGAGCCTAAGGTTGTGGGCAGAGAACACACACAGCCTTACACAGTTTTATGCCTGGCCATATTGTCACCAAAAGATAGCTGTCACACTGTGCCTCAGGGAACTGCCACTCCGGTGCGGTCCCCTCTCCACAGACCGGGACTGGCCTCCAGACCTCAGTGTGAGTGAAGGGGAGTGCTGGGAGCTCAGAATTCCAGGTAGAGACTATATACAGTTTATACAGTTTTATGCCTGGCAAGAGGATGCTTGGCACCCTAGTAGGGGAGGTAGGTCCAGTTTTTAGAGGGTCTCTCCCATGGAGTGTAGTGGGAGGACCTTTGAACTCTGCCCGGTTGTTTGTGGGGCACTCTGAGCCATTCTCATTGGGGAGGGGACTCCTGTCCGCTTGGTGATGGATTTTGTACCTTTTGTTTGTGTATTTGTGGTTGCAGCTCGCCTCAGCGGGGTTGACGTGCATTCTTCAACCTTCTCTCTTAGTGCAGCTCAAATCCACCAGGTTACTTGCTGAATTTTTGTCCTTTAACTCTCCTACTGGACGGGAGCCTCTGTGGAAAGCTGGCTTCAGTCAGCCATCTTGTCTCCTCCCCCCCCCCGTGTTTTTTTTTTTTTAATTTGTTCTTTTGGTGGGTATTAATCAGAAATAGAAAAAAGGAGAAGGAGAGAAAGGAGGAAGAGAAAGAGAAGGAAGAAAAACCAAAGTGAGACATATGAATAATTGCTTTTAAGCACAAATGATTATTATAAAGAGAGACCAGATATTGTTAGAGTTGTTTGAGGTACTAACATAGACTTCGATTTGGTTATGATACTCACAATGTTTGTAAATTGTGTTTCTATTATCTTTAGATTTGATTTTTTGAGTCAAGCATGAACATTAGACTTTTTTCATGACCTTGTCTCATTTGATTTGATTTAACAAACTTCCCATAAGTCAGCTACAAGAGAGCTTAACATCTCTATCCAATAATCCTCAGGGATATGACTACAGAGAAAATGACTGGAGATGATTGTATCTAGACTAGGAAATTGCAGTGTTGATAGAGGGAGGAGGTAGTATATTTCCCATATCACAGAAGAGGTGCATTCAATTTGATCTATTCTACCTTTGGGTCTACTTAAACTTTTAAGTCTTTGATTTTCTGTTTCCTGGGCCTCAGTTCAAGGAGAAATTGGAGGCCATCCTGAATTTTGCTCATTTGTAATGCTATTCAAGTTTTCAAACACCCCTTACTGTCCATATTTTTCTTCCTTTATTCTGAAATGCATCATTTTCTTCAAGACATGTCATCAAGTGTTTGGTTTCATCAAGATTCCTTTGTTTGTTGGGAAGAATGGCAAAGTAGTTTACAGATTAAAAGAGAGAGTTGCAGAATCTAGCATCTCAGAGTTAGGCACTGGATTGAGAATGGACAAGAACTCTCCCTGTCCTTTTGTCTCTCTATTTGACTCTGTCCAGTTGTACTCTCAAATAGGAGGTCTGACATTTAAGTTCGCAAACTTGCCTTTGTGCACTTACATTAGCAGCATTATACAAACAACCCTGTAAGGTTTCTTAACCTTGGTAAATCAGTGCTTCATAGCCATGTTCATGTTGACATGGAGCATTATCTTGCTTGAGTGGTTGTTCATTATTGTAGTTTCTGTGTGCCCTTGAGAAAATGTTGGAGCTTAAATGAGAGCAATGAACAAACATTAAATTTTCTCTTAAATTTGGAAAGAGTGGAAGCAAAAATCAGGGACATGTTATGACATGTTTATAGCGAAAATGTCATGAAGAAAATGGCAGTGTACAAATGGATTAACGTTTTTTCTTAGAGAGAGAAAGCATCACCAGTGAAGAGAGGTCACAGCAGCCAGAAATGAGCAGAACAGATGAAAACACTGCAAAAATGCATTGAATTATGCATCAAAATTGTTGGTGTTAGGAGAATCTTAGCTGAAAATCTTGATGTAAGAACAGTGTGACTCTTGTATCAGGACAATGCAACAGCTCATACCGTAATTTGAGGGAGTTTTTAGACAGTGAACAAATAACTGTATTGAAACACCCTCCCTACTCTCCTGATCTAGCCCCCAATGACTATTTTCTTCACTGAGAGATAAAAGAAATATTGAAATGAAGACATTTTTATGACTGTTAGGACATTAGTGGTAGTATGATGATAGCTCTGATGGCTATTCCAGAAAAAGAATTCCGAAATTGCTTTGAAGGGTGGGCTAGGGGTTGATGCCAGTGCATAGTTGCTTCTCCAAGGGGAATATTTCAAAGGTGACCATAGTAATGTTCAAGAATGAAGTATATAGCACTTTTTCTAGGATGACTTTGGAAACTTAACTGTCAGACCTTATAAATTTTTCACATATAAGTAGTTACAATGAATGTCAAAGCTCTCCAGTTGAATCCCCAGTCTTAAAACATATTTTGAAATAACAGAGTGTCTTTATCCAATTTCTGTAGGTCAGCTCCTGAGAAGACTCTTTTCTTTTTCAGTTTGACCTGAGTAATGTCACTGCCCTTGAATGAATACTTGAATTAACAATGAAAACCAGGGGCAAATAGTCTATGTTTTGCCAGACACTATGTCACAGTCTCTCTCTTAACAGGGATATATAGGTTGCTAAGATTGTTACCTCAATTAGGATCATATAGAATGGGAAGCATTTTTTGAAAGATGGTATGCTAAACAAAAGGATTAACTATGTATTTACTAATGTGCCTAGAATGCTGGCTTTGGGGTTAATTTTCTAACTGATCTTTGATATTTTGTTATATCTGCCAGATTTCTTTTTAACATAAGAGATAAATTATTCCTTTAGTTTTTGCTGTCTTCCCATTTCCTCAGATTTCTTCTTTTGAAACAAAATTCATCAGTAGATAGATTTTCCTGGCTACGTCCTCCATGTATTTTCTCATTCTTCCTAACTTATCTTGTTAAAAAAACTCCCATGATTTTCCACTTTGACCTACTAATCCATAGAGGATTTATTTCCATGTCCTCATTCTTTTGATTCTCTCTCCCATGCACTTGCTCTCCCAAACATTTTTTACTCCAAACTTTTAAATACCAAATTTATTTCTTTAGTCATTGCCTATGGTACAATTCTTTCTTTTTATTCTATCTTTTCCTCTCTCATTCTTTCTCTCTCAGTCTTGCTGTATCTCTTTCCTTTGTTCTTCATTATTTTCGGCAAATAAAGTATAAAATGCTTATCAGCATATAATAAGAACTATTAAACATCAAGTGCAGTTATCAAATAGACCTGAATTTAATCCTGGAAATTTGCTAGCTGTATAATGTAGATAAATGCACTTGATTCCTCATTTATAAAGTGGGAGTTTTTTGTTTGGTTTGGTTTGGTTTGGTTTTTAGGAAATAAATTAGACAATCTAGTTATTGTTTTAATAACATCCATCTCCCTATATCTGTCTAAACTAAATATTTTTTTTTTTTTTGGTTTTTGGCCGGGGCTAGGTTTGAACCCACCACCTCCGGCATATGGGACTGGCGCCCTACTCCTTGAGCCACAGGCGCCGCCCCCTCTTTTTTTTTTTTTTTAACTGAAGTGATCTACTCAAAGAAACGTGTATTTGTTTTTTTGACAATTTTTAATATTTTAGTAGACCCCACTGTAGACAGTACAAATTCATAAGCTCCTTTGCTTGACTTATATGGCTTGCTGAATAAAATACCAACCTATGATATGTTCAAGACACTACTAAATTTAAATCTATGTTTATTCACTTTGTCTTTCCTTTCAGTTGCTTTACAAAGGCTTTTGTGTTTACCTGAAATGTTCTTAGCTTTTTCCCCCCAACGAAATTCTTGTTTTTTCTTCAACCAAATTTTATGAGATTTATTCTGTAAAATGTTTCTTAATTCAATTGCAAGTGTTGGTGATACAACACTGGACGTGTACTTCCTTGAATATCTAATAATTTGAATCATGTTTATGTGTGTAAATGTGTATTGGTTAGTACATTCAAAGGTATGAAATACACTTATTTTTATCAAGTTTTCTTTATGATATACTATAATTTGTTAATTAAAAAATTCAGAATATTATGGGCTACAGGTGCTTATAAATAATATACTGTAATTTAGAATGTGGATTGTTACTAGATAAAGAATCCATAAAGGTGGGAACAAAGTATTTTAACTTTCTGTAATATTTGTATTGGCCAGTCCAGTACTTGAAATAAAGTTAATTCTCAAAAATATTTGAATAGATAAAATAGTAAATGATAAGACAATTGTCTTAGGTGACTGTATGCATTCTGTAAATATTTATTAAAGTCATATTACATAGTAAGCTGTTTTTCCATTCCTTTATAAAGAAACTTTGAGTTATTTGTCATTGTAATTGTTTTGGAAGATAAATAATTTTTTAAAAGGTACTTCAGAGATTTTTTCAAGAGTAATCCTCTTCCACCAACATTATCTGTTATCAATTTGCATTACACCTCATCATACAGACAAGAGAGGTTTTCTCTTCCATGTTACCGTTGGAAAGGTAAAGATCTGCCCATGTTCAGCCAATGGTCCCTTGATCCTGTTTGTACCATACTTATGGTGCTGAGGATGAAAAGAATCAGGGCTTATTCAGCATCCTCAGGAAATTATTTGAGGCTACTTTGCCTGCCATGAGCAATCATACCCAAGCATGACATACATCTAATTTCTTATAAGGATGTTTCATACGGAGAATAAATAACTCTTATCAAAGAAGGAAAAATTATTTTTAGTTTATCTTTTAGAAGTGAAGTCTTTCTTGTATCCATTGATTAATATAAGTATGTATAAGCACATTACATTTAGTTTGCATTCATGAGGGATATTAATATGTTCTTAGAACATAACTAATTTTTTTAAATATCAGAGAAGAATTATTCAATAAATAAAATTGGGCTTTTTGAGGATATTAAAAGATAATTCATATTTTGTGGACCATCGCCTTTTGTTGGCTGATAAAGACTCTAAGTAGTGGAGCAGAATAGGGTTGATAATAAAAAGTTGTCTCCCCAATTTCATTACTTTGTCACGGTAACAACACGTGCTTGTGAATATCCTGAGCTGGATTTGCACTACCCCTTAGGCATCTTTATAATGTAACAGTGTAGTTGCTAAGGAGATAAGACAGTGACCCAGTTTTTCTTTAACTCATTAAATCAAACGATGATTGTTAATGCCTAATATATGTTTAGCAATATTTCAGGTAATTAGTAATGAGCTAGATATAGTAATTAGGAAAACAAAGTTCACTCCTGACTTCATATTACATAGTATCTAGAGAAGAAAGACTCTCAATGCATAGGTCAACCAATAACCATGCAATTGGATATTAAGAAATAAATGTCAGGTGTTACTAAACACAAAATGACTAAAACAATTCATTAAAGAAAACTACTGAGATAGGTTTATTTTGAAAATTTTGAGGAAAAAGTAATAATAAAAAAAATCAGTAGAAGAATTATAGACAAGAGGAAGTTAACTACAGATCTGAAATTCTGTAATGATCAGAGACTATTCCCAGAGTTGGAAACAAACAAACAAAAATTGTGTTATTTTGGAAATCTGCAGGAAAAAATGGAGAACCCAAATATAGTGAATGAAAGAGAATTGCTCAACAGAAAGGTTAGCTAGAGAGTTTCAAGATTATACAAAATCCTTTTAGCCCAATAATTATTTTGACTATTATTTTATGTTTAATAGACATTGACATTCTTAATAATTATAATGTATTTCAATTTATATTTTTAAATATGATTCTGACTTCATTAAGAAAAATAATTTAAAGCAAATAACAAAATAAAGATGACTTGGTGGTTAGTTATATGTGTCCACTTAACTAGGGTAAAAGATGCCCATACTGCTGGAAAAGTGTCTTCCCTGGGTGTGTCTGTGGGGGCATTTTTGGCAGATTAGTATTTGAATCCTCTGAGTCTGTGAAGATTACATCACCAAAGTGGGTGAGCATCATCCAATCCATTGAGGATTTGCTCCCTGTTTGAGTAGGGCTATTCATCTTCTCCTGCCTACAGACATTGGCACTCTTAGTTCTCAGGTCATTGGACTCAAACTAAATTTCCTATTTCTGCAGCTGGCAGACAGATTGTGGGAGCTGTTGGCCTCAATGATCATATAAGCCAACTCCTGTTTTTATATGCATGTATGTTTGAGTGTGTGTGTGTATAATTATGTGTACACATAATGTATACACACATATACAAATATGTATACACATATATATACACACATATGTACATACATATATGGTATACACATATATGGAAAATACTAAGGAGATTCATCAAAGAACTAAAAGGAGACCTACTGTTCAACCCCACAATCCCACTCCTGAATATCTACCTAACGGAAAACTATCATGCTATCAAAAACACACCTGTATCTTAATGTTTGTTGAAGCAAAATTCACAATTGCAGAAAGTGGAATCAACCTTAGTGCCCATCAACTGATGAATAAACAAAGAAAATGTGGTGTATACACACCATGGAGTACCACTCAGCCTTAAAAAGGAAGGAAATAATGTCTTTTGTACCAACTTGAATGGAACAAGGTACTATTATCCTAAGTATAGTATCTCTGGAATGGGAAAAAACAAATATTACATGTTCTAATTTATAAGTGGGAACTAAACTATGGTATATGTGGTCATAAAATGGTGTAATAGAGATCAAAAACTAAGAAGGAGCAAGTTACGGAGTATACTGAGGGATTAAAAAAAATTACTTATCAGGTAATGTTTATACTTCTGTAAACTAAAATCTCTGATTCAGCAGTATAAAAATCATCCATTAAAAAAACACTTGTACCTTCTAATTCTATAAAAGAAATTAATAAATTCAGAAAAAAGAGCATAATCCTTCATTCCTTACCCATTTTTGAAAGACAAACTAGGACTTTAATGTCACTATATTCTGTTAGATTTCTGCTTTCTGGTACCAGTATGGACATTTATGTTTTGAGCCATTTAAGATTTTATATATATAGCTTTATATTTATAAATCTAGCTCAACATTTATACACACGCAAACACATGCACTTAACTAGCTGTATCTTCCTGAGTGAAACAATTACAACAGATTCTCCTTTAGTTTCTTTTTCTGCATAGTGAAGGGTTCATATTCACAATGTCCAAAATTTAACCTAGCTTCAGTGTTCTATGAGAAACATATGAGAACTATAAAAATCTTGGTCCTCTTCTTGGTGTAGAAATATTTCTACATGCAAGATTTCTTACCTAGAAAAATTGAATGTATGTGATTATTGAGAAACACCAAATCTCCAGTTTTAAAAGTTCTAGAGAATTTCAGATCCCTTATTCAAGTTAACAAACATCCAGTCATCCCCTACTGTATGCTATGGAAAGGGTGTGTAGAGATTCAGTATGTAGCTCCATGTTCAAGAAGTTAATAGTCCAAGAAAAAATTATTAATGAATAAATGAAAATGA
The DNA here is from genome assembly GCF_027406575.1 of Nycticebus coucang. Classification (NCBI taxonomy): domain Eukaryota; kingdom Metazoa; phylum Chordata; class Mammalia; order Primates; family Lorisidae; genus Nycticebus; species Nycticebus coucang. The sequence continues at coordinate 162,110,320 of NC_069781.1, forward strand.
CAATCCAGGGAGATAAGAGCAATGATTGAGCTATTAATAAAATTATGATCTTATTAGATAGGGACATAAATTTTATTTTATTTTTTTGAGTTTCCAAATAAATATTCTTCTGGAATCTATCCCAGACTAATCGTTTCTTATATAATTTCCCAATATCTTTAATGGCAGCTCCTACAAAACTGGGCAAAACACTGGTTAAAGAAATATTTCCAGTCACATAAAATAGAAAGTAATTTTGAGTCCTTTTCAAAAGTTGATCACTACAGATAGAAAACCATGCCATCCACTCTGAATTTATTCCTGTAATTTATTTTAGCTTTGAATGTAGCCATGCTTAACTGCTAATCTATACTCATCAAACTTCACAACTGAGGGCATATCAGGAGATGCTTCATGTACCATCTCATCTACTATGGAAAATTATATCTCAAATTTCTTTTTTTCTTTCTTTCTTCTTCTTTTTTTTTAGACAGAGTCTCACTCTGTCACCCCTGGATTGGAATACCTTGGAGTCACCATAGCTTACAGTACCACAAATTCCTGGGTTCAAGTGATCCTCCTGTCTCAGCTTCTTGAGTAGTTGGGACCATATGGCAGTAGTCCTGCCATAATGCCCTGCTAATTGCTCGGGCTGGTCTTGAACTCCTGAGCTCAAGTGATCCTCCTACTTGGATCTCATAGAATGCTAGGATTATAGGTATGATCCAACACACCTAGCCTCAAATTTCTTCTTCTTCTTTTTCTTTTTTTTTTACAGTTGTTCGACATCCATATATTTCTTAAAAGAAAGGAAGGAAGAAAGGGAAGAAGGGAAGGAGGGAGGGAGGTGGGAAGGAAGTAGGGAAGGAGGAAAGAAAAGAAAGGAAAAGGAAGGAAAGGAAACGAAAGGAAAGGAAAGAGGGTGGGAGGGAGGAACGAAAGAAAGAAAAAGAAATAAGATCAAGGGAGGAAGAAAGGAAGGAAAGAAAGAAAAGGAAAGAAAGGAAGGAAAGAAAGAAAAGGGAAGAAATACTGATGCACAATATTATAAAATTTGCATGGTGATGCTTAGCAGGTAAGCCTAACTAAAAATAAGAAAATATTTAAATACTGCCTTGTAACAATGCAATTGGTTAAAATGGACAATTTGAGGTAAAGATATCTTTTCAATTGTGAAATTATTTGTATTTCCAAAGGTACCAAAGCTAATGTTGAAAATATAGTTGTTTGTAATTTTTCATGAATTCTAGTTGAAATAATCTCTAAAATAATGTGAGGGGTGGAATTGTATGCTAATGCTTCCCATTTAAATATTAAAGATATTTCCAAACCAGCTTCATTTTTTTATTCTGATACAAAAATTTGTTGAAAACTGAATGGTAGATGGGTCAATGACATTATAGGCCAAAAAAAATAATCAGTTCTCTTCTAATTCAGAACAGGCTAATTCTGTGGAGTTTTTCAGCTCTAAAAATTTTTACATCTTTTTTTATTGTTATGGTTATCTAACATAATATGCAAGTTAAACTGGAGCTACATTTTGATTTTCTATAATCAATTATATATAAATTAACATCTTTATTTTCTATAATCAATTTTATATAAATATTATTTAGGAGGTAATAAATGTTTAACATTAAACATGTACCAAAGAAGATTCAAAATGATATTCATTTTATATTATAAAAATAAAATGATATTAAATGCCTATTATACATAGTTAGATACTGGAAAGTGATTGAGAAAAAAGAGGGACTGTGTAATTACAAAACGGCATTACTTAGTCTTTTGCTTAATATTTATCATAAATAATTGTATATATTTATGTGCTTTTAATAATCATTATTTTAATTATGATACATATGTAATTGAAGTTCATTGCCCCGCTGGACTTTTTGCTATTTATAAACACTCTCTTTTTAACACTGATAATAATAGCAATTATATTTCAGCATTGAGTTCCACACAAAGCATTTACATCCATGAATTTATTTCATCTTTAGTATATGAGGCCAAGACCTTATTTCAGATATGAAGAAAACTTGAGTTTAGAAGGATCAGTTAAAATGTCCAACACAGGAAGTAACTCCAGATTGAAAGGCAATTTTGTCTGAACATATTTACAAATCATGTTCTTAACCAATGCGCTTAATTCTTGTTATTTCTACTCTTTTATAGTTGACATTGAGGTAGCATGTCCTTTGCTCTTTGAACTTATAGAATGTGTGCATTTATAGAATGTATTTATAGAATGTGTGTGCAGAGGTGTGCATTTATAGAATGTATTATAGAATGTATGTGCATTTTGACATGAAAATACAATATTCTCAATCTGAATTGATATGCTGCCTTCCACAAATTAATAAGTATTTATTTAGTTTGTCCAGGGGTACATACTTTCTAGTCTCTGTACAACATCAAATGAAACTTCATTTTATAGCTTTATTGGTATTTAATTTAGTTATCCTTTATTTATATTTATTTTTATTTTTATTTTTTTGAGATGGAGTCTTGCTGTTGCCCAGGCTAGAGTGTGGTGGTGTTATCATAGCACATTACAAACTCAGACTCCTGAATTCAAGCAGTCCCTTTGCCTCAGCCTCCCAAGTAGCCATACCTAGCACTCCAGGAACTCATCACTATGCTAGAATATTTATATATGTATGTTACACATATATATGTTTACATATGTATATATACATATATTTAATTTATTTATGTGTATATACATATATTAATTGTAGAGGAAATGTTATGTATATATACATATATGTATATGTTACATATATATAATATGTTATGTATATGTACACATATATTTAATTGTAGAGGAAATGTTACCTGTCTGCTATCAAACTCCTGGCCTCAGGGTGATCGTCCTCCTGCCTGGGTTTCCCAAAATTCTGAGACTGTATGCATGAGTCACCATGCCCAGCTTAGTTATCCTTTTTTGAATATATTTATTATTTGAAATTCAACCATTAGGATGATGAACTTCTCCCTACAAAATATATTGCATATTCCTGGTTTTTGATCTATGAAATGTAATCTCTAACAGAACTTCAGATCTTCACAATTTTGTATTATGTTAATGATACACCTTCCAAAATCTTCTCAATGCTAGCCTCCTAAGTCCTTGATTAATAAAAATACTACACTCATACTACCCTGTTTCTAATTTATTTCCTGATAGATTGACTCATGATTGTAGTGTGAACACATTTAAAAAAAAAAAAGAGAGTTAAGAAGCAGATGAAAGCTTCTTTAGCCCATGTTCTGCTGCTATAACAGACTATCATGGACTGGGTGGGTAATTTATATAGAAAAGATGTTTATTTGACTCATGATTCTGGAAGGCAGGAAGTTCAGGAACATGATGTTGGCATCTGGGTTGGGTTATCCCAGGGTAAAGGCAAAATGGCAGAAGCTACCATGCAAGATAGAGAGCTAAAGGGGGCTGGACTTTATTTTTTGATCAGGAGACCCATTCTTGTGATAACTATCCCACTCCCAGGGTAATGGTATGAACTCAATCATGATATAATCACCTCATAAATGTCCTACCTCTTTATACTGTCTCAATGCTATTAAGTTTCCAGTACCTGAACTTTGAAAGCTTCAAACCACAGCCAAAGCCATTCTCTTGAACTTGTGTATGCAACATCAACTTTTTGATCATTTCTTACTGGCCTTTTAAAACTGCACTGAGTAAAACATTTAAGAACACAAAACTTAAGAGTCTTTGTATTTTTGCTTTCAGGATTATATTCCTTATTTTATCTTAACTGTAAATTTAAACATAATTTTTTTGAAGTCACATAATTGGCAAAACATCCTTTTGCTTATAAATGAAGCTTCCTATCTGTAAAAGTCTTTCCATTGCATTGTAGCTCTTCTACAGATGAGAAGACTGAGCTTTAGAGAGACCAATTTAAATAGCTCCTACTTTTAAGACATGAACCATGTATCTGAACATGAGTTTATTCCATTGAAATGCTGGCAGTCTTCATTGTTATGATGTGCAGACTATCTAGATTTTATCTTTTCAAGAAACTCTATCATTCTCTGTTCTAGCAGGAGATGTTGGCACACACAGAATAGTTAAACCAAAGTGAATGTAATCAAGGAATTATTGACAGTGTTGTAGGCAAGGTTATGGAAATAAAAAAGAAATGGTGAGTCACACACAGACTAAGAATAGCTGAAAGCAGTTTCTACTTCTAAATTAGATAGGGCCAGGGACTTTATTGAGTTACCTAGAGCCTCTGTGAAATGGAGCTTTGGAGGAAGGCTTAACAACTGTATCCACAGAGCAATTAATCCATTTCTAGAACCATAGTGAAGAAGAAAATGAGGCAGAATATCCTCCAAACTCCCTCTTTGCCTCTTCCTCCTATTGGCCAGATCCAACAGAAGCTAGAAGCAAGGAGCCAATGAGATGCCATCCTTAGATTACACAAAACAGAACAGAGCAGAAAAGAGAGGAAAATGGGTAAAGGGGAAATAAATGATAACTAGCTCAGAGCCTTTCTTAATACACCATAATGGTGTTAGATACCCTGTCCTTCCTTCACATACGTTTTTATCATACGCTATAAAAATGTACTTTTTAATTGTCTTCATCCATCCTTACCTCTCCCTTGCATGTAAGAACTCTAAGGACATAGACTGTGTCTTTGTTTTCCACAATTGTGTACCTACTGACTAAGAATATACTTGCAACTTGTTTAGTACTCAAGCAATGTCTACTAAATGAAGGAATGGGAATGAATAAATGCAAATAACCAGGAACCATTTCAGACTTCCAAGCTTGCAAACCTCTAAGCTTATACAAATGAACCAAATATTGTATTCTGGTATGGCAAAAGTGTGTTGTTGCAGCTGTTGTGATTGTTGCATATGTGTGTGTGCATGTGTGTGCATGTATGTGTGTAGAATATGTCTATGGGCATATTGGTTACATATAGTAAGAAGCACAAATGCTGAATGTACAACTTTTCAAATGTCTATGTTTGAATGCATTTGTGTACGCAATAATTGAATTGATAACCAGTGATACTATTTCAAATCAACGCAAATCTTGTCTTAATGATCAGTGTTAGAGGCTCATTAAAATTGGAGGATCTAATATTACTACTTGAAAGGACTTGAGAGTCGCCAATATTTGTATTAGAAATCTTTTCCCTATCCTCCATTTCCTTTGTAAGCTCTGTATTTTCTCTTGCATTGTTTCTCTTGGGTGATCGGGGTATCAGTGCTGATAAAATCTATAATAGAGCCAATACATTACATTGCATAAATCCAAGAGGGAATTCTTATAATTCACACTAGTTGTACCCTTTTGACAGAATGCTAGAGCCCTAATCAGTAGCTAAAGGTCTCTTAAACCACCCTTTACCTCTATCACTAGCACTATTGTGTTCAGCATGTTCAAGGAACTGCTGATAATGATTGTGTGTTGGTTGTTTAAATATATGAACCCCCTTCCACCATATAGATACAGTGAAAAAATGGTAATCTACGAGCCGGGAAGCCTACTCTTACCAGACGGTGACTCTGCTGACACCTTGAACTTGGACTTCCCAGACTCCATAACTGTGAGAAATAAATTTCTGTTGTTTATTATACAAAATAAATAAATAAATATATGAGCCCACAGTTGAGTGCTAATTAACCCATGCATTTATTTTATCTAACTTAATACCTGGCTCAATGACCTTTATTACTTCTATCTCATCTTGAAATCTACCCAGTAGTTACATATATGTCATAATGTAGATGAAAGTCTTTCCCTAGTTTTCTCATGTTAAAAATAGGAAAATAGAAAAAACAATCAACTACAATTGGTTTGGTGAGAAGAAAATTTAATAAAACGAATTTATAGACCAAGTAGTCTAATGACTAAATTTTATATAACCACAATTAAATCTTTATTTTTTCCAAACCATTTCTAAATTCTGGAAAAATAATAAAGTGAAGAGTCCATGTTTTTCATTATGCAGTGAAGTATGTCCATATTTTAATCCCCCCCCCTTTCATGGTTTATGGCTGCCTCTAAAATACCATAGCATAGTATACTTTTTGTGACCCACATCATTTTACTTGCATCAGTTTTCTTTTTTTTTTTTCCTCTTTTTTATTTATTTTGTGTGTGTGTGTGTGGGTTTTGGCCGGGGCTGGGTTTGAACCTGCCACCTCCGGCATGTGGGACCGGCGCCCTACCGCTTTGAGCCACAGGCGCCGCCCTACTTGCATCAATTTTCTAATAATACTGACACGGAACACTATCAAAGACATTTATACTTAGGTGCATAATATTTGTTCCAGAATATTCCTATACCTCCCCTTGTGTTACTGAACTGTGATTTTCCTTTGTCTATTAATACTTTGAAAAAAATAATGAGCTCACTTCTTTGATGAAGAAAGCAAGCAGATTTAGGAGAAGCCACATTAGGATTTCAGTGAACTGGTCATGTTCTGATTAAAGAATAATGCTTAGAATTTCATATTGTCAACACAAGGGAAATTAGCATGTCCATATTTTAATTTAGTGCCTCATTTGGCATGCAGTATACAGTACCATAAATATGCTAGTACATGCCCACGTAACAACTTGTGGCATGAATCACATGTAATATTTTCTCTGAGTTGGTTATAAAGCATATTTGGAAACCAAAATTAACCAGCTGACATTTTATTATGCAGTGGGATTGATGTAATGTAAAATTTAATTACATAATATTTCACACACAGCTATGACAAAACATATATGAACTTCCAAGACTCACCAGTTAAGTTGACTTGGGGAATCTTTGGGGAAGATGATCAAAGTGGGCTATCTTCTTGGGATAAATGAGAGTCTATTTATGTGTCCTGAAGCTCTTTTCTATTCTTAAATGCTCAAATGCCATTTTCACAAAGTTCCTTTGAAAGAACAGATATGTTTAGAGAATCTTTTACAACAAAGCAAAACAGACAGTAAAAAACAAAACTGTTCATCTGAATGGCCTCGAAACCTTGAAAAGCATCACATGTAGTTGGTGAGTTCTCCCTCCTTTAATCTCCCTCATGTTTACAAACCTTCAGAGTTTTCCTGTCTAATTGCTAGCAAACAGTAGATAATAAAATGCACTCATCAAACCTAACAGGATTTGAGTTCATTCTGTGGCTACATTGTCTCCGTCAAAAAAAAAAAAAAAGTTATCTGAAATGTGTTCAATGAAAAGCCATTTTACACCTAGAGAGAGATTTAATTAGAATGGAGTGGATGAGCTGCCAATACCGTCAATTCAGTAAGCATTTATTGACTCCTACTATCTACCCAGCGCTGTGCAAGGAGATGGAGATATATAGGGTATCGATATTTTTAAAGGGCTGGTATTTCTAGGACTTCTTATTTAATGTTATGTGATATGGAGGCAAACACACTCAGAAACTACAGAATAGGCCATTCAATGCTCCTTCCCTGTGTCTCTACTCTCAGCATCCTAACATTAGTCTAGGCTGAGCAAGGGATATTCAATGAGTCACTAAAAACTAAATCTACATTTTAAATCAGTGCTTTCACAAAGCGCATCCCCAAATAGACCATCTTTGCTAGCATTCAGGGACTTCCTACAGACATGTTTCAAGTGGTGGTGGTAGGAGGGGAAGAATGGAATTTGGAGAGCCAAAATCTTCATCACAGTTTTTTTAATAGGAGCGCCTCTGCCAACCTCAGGATATCTTAACCTGCAACTCAAAAATGCAAAGCTGGCCTGGATGTATGGTAGACATGATACATCAGTAGGGTTGACCCTTAGATTATGTCTGGGGTGAAATAATACAGAGAAGGTCCCCAATTCATTAAAGGGGACTAAATTCAGACAGCAAATTTCTAACCATGAAAATAAGGGCATATTAAGTATCTCAAGAATAGAAGAAAAAGTATCCAATGTACTCAGCCCTACTATGAAACTAATTTATGGCTTTCATATGAAAGCTATAACCCAGTTATAACCTAAGAATATGGGGGAGGATGGGTGGAGAGAGGGTGATTGGTGGGATTACACCTAGGGTGCATCTTACAAGGGTACATGTGAAACTTAGTAAATGTAGAATATAAATGCCTTAACACAATAACTAAGAAAATGCCAGGAAGGCTATGTTAACCAGTGTGATGAAAATGTGTCAGATGGTCTATAAAACCAGTGTATGGTGCCCCATGATCACATTAATGTACAGAGCTATGATTTAATAAAATAATAATAATAGAAGAAAATAAGGGCAGCAGTAGCAGAGCTCAATGTCAGTTTCTCTTTAAAGGATTTCCTTAACTCACTAGTCTAAATATTCATAGGGATAATTTATTGTCTCTCACCCTCAAACCATCTTGGCTGAGAAGGGACACTAAGATAGGGCTTCAAGGGGCTTGGGAGGAAATCCTGAGCTGATGAACCAGGAAGTGAGGAGGACCCATAGGAATGTGGGTATGAGGTAACCTAGGTAACCAATGACCAATAGAAAGAGACAACCAATGACCAAAAGAAGGATATAACCAGTGACCACTAGAAAGAGACAATCAATGACCAATAGAAAGAGACAATACTGCCTGGCTCTGCAGAGAAGCCAATGAAAGACTCTCAGCCAATTTCAAATAAAGTATTTAATACACCTGCAAACTTTGTCTTCTTTTCGCTCACCTTTTCTTCTTAATGAGAGACACCCACTCCCAACTCTCTTTGGAAGTGCTATAAAGTTTCTCTTTGTTCTTCCTAAATAAAATCTCTCTTAGTTACCCTGAAACCTGTGTAAGTTGCTTTTACTTTCCATCTACACTGCCTGTGCTGCTCCAGGTTTATTTCCAGTTTCTATTCATTTTTGCTTTGAATTATGGCCGAGCCTCCGTTGAACTTTCTAGCTCAGCCAAGTAATCCAACCAGGTCAACCGGGTTGGGGGAACAGAAACCCCTGGCCCCCAACACTTGGCAGTCATACTAAAACCAACTTGAGTATGCTTTAAACAACCCTGATGGTCATGTGGCTCCTCCTTTAGGCTTCTGTCCAGTACTGCCCATTATCCCCGTAAGTTTTCATTATTCAAAACTCAACTATACATTTTTTGATACGACACAGGCATCATTCTTTTGAAAATTCCTTTCTGAAGCATACTCAGTATGTCTGTTTTGTCTGCCTTTACCAGCAGGTTGTAAACTTCATAAGGAACAGCATAGCCTTCTACCCTATGTGTCACCAGTTTCAAACAATATACCTGGTATTACTTAAGCATTGATTTAAGGAGAAAAATCAGCTCAGATATCCTCTTTATAAAAGTTGTTTCACGAATTTATAGAATTACAAACACCCAATGAATGGTAGAGATCACTACATCTTGGGATTATCAACCACTCTAGTCATGTGATGAATAACACCCACCATTTGCAAATACCATTTATGGAAATTAACTATATTGGGAGAAAAATGCAAGAACACAAATTACTTCAATTTCCTGTAAACCCCACACTCAAGAATAAACAAATAATATTACTATATTTCAAATTTTTCATAATTTTAGATATTTTAATTACAAATGCCCCCATCAAAAACTGTATTAGAATGGCCAGCAGTTGCCTGTTTAATTTTTAATTCAGACCACAGACCCTATATAAGCAGTTCTGCATACCAGAAATTTCACTGGCTTAACAGGTATCTACATGTTTCTCTCTGGTGAGATTGTAACTTAAGAATGTTGATGCAAAAATAGCCATACTCAGTAAAATGATTTAAGGAGGTTCATTCTGAGCCCAATTTTAGGATCATAACCTGGAACCCCATTGAAGAAGCCTTGAGCAAGTGGATTCATGGTGGTGGGGGTTATAGTTTGGTTGTATACATTTTAGAGAGACAGGAATTACAGGTGAGGTCATGAATCAATATGGTGAAAACATACATTGGTTTGGCCCCCAAAGATGGGACATCTTGGGTGTTGGTGGGCAGCTTACTGGTGATAGGCAGGTTTAAAGCTACTTTAGCTGTCAATGGACAGAAAGAGTTAGGTGGAAAACCAGGCGTCAGTGAAAAGGTAGGGTTAAGACAAAGGGTCTGTTAATTAGAGGCAAAGTACCTGACAGACTCAAGTGGTTTGTTGTGTATACTGGAACCTACTGGAAGGTCTTGTGTAGCCTGAGGCCTGTTAGTGAGTCACAATGGACATCTCTAAGAAGGGAGGGGGCACAATAAGGCATGTCTGATGTCCTTTCTCAGGGCTCAGTTTTAGGGATCCTCTTGGCCAAGAGGGGGAGCCTTAAGACTTTGTTTTCGTTCACAAGAAGTACAAACCATAGTTATTATAAAGCATGGCCACTTGCACTCAAAGTTCATATAAAATAAGTCATTAAGCTGTATGTGAACTTTGTCAGGGCAAGTCAAGGTAAAGAGTTGCCTTATAGAAAGAAGAAATAGATTGTAGACTCTGAGAGATGGAAAAAATATCTTTAGCTATAGGGATAGCATTGCAGTTCTTACTCGCCCTGGCTGTACTATTTCCCTTGCCTTGTAAAACCAAGACATGAATATCATTATCTGAACATAATCAAACCTCTTTTACGAGGTACTCTCTGATACTGGGGTTGGGAGTCCCAGTTCCCTGAACCCAGTTGACCTGGTTCAATTACTCAGCTAAGCTAGAAAGTTCAACCTAAGCACAGTGGTAACCAAAAGCAAAAGTCAGTGGAAACTGAAAATAAAAATGGAGTGGCACAGGCAGTGCAGGTAGAAAGTAAAAGTTTCAGGGTAAGAGATTTTATTTAGGAAGAACAAAGAGAAAGTTTAGAGTACTTCCAAAGAGCGTTATAAGCTGGTCCCTCTCATTAAAGTGAAAAGGTTAGAAAGACAAAAGCAATGGTCTGCATGGGTATTAAATACTTTCTGCATCTGAAATTGCTGCAAGTCTTTCATTGGTCTTTCAGCAACTCCAGGCAGTATTGCTTTTTTCCATTGGTCATTGATCATATCTTTCTATTGGTCATTGGTTACCTACGTTACTTCATACCCACATTCTTACGGGCCTTCCAGACTTCCTGGTTCAGCAGGCCAGGATTTCCTCCTATCCTCCTAGAAGCTCCTTTCTTAGTGTCACTTCTCAGTGTTTATTATCAAAAACAAACAAAGCCAAAAAAATTAGAAAATTGAACCCAATTATTTTAATGTTTTTTAAAAAGAAAATCAATTCCTAATTTGGTTGTACCATTATTATGATACTATTTTTTCTAGACCCTTGACAAATGACCTTGTAATACTAATATGCTTCTCTACCTTAGAAAGCTATTGATTTTTTTTTTCCATTTGGTTTTTAAGATAGAGAAACATAGGTGTAATAAAGTGGCTTGACAAGGCTAACCAGATATCACCAAAATGGGGGTATATCTCATTATCTCATACTTGATTCTGTGATTTGGTTTACATTGTTCTTTCCTTTTGCTAAATTACCTTTCAATGCCAAGTCATCTCTTCCTTTTGTAAACAGAAATTTGCAGTGAAGAATGATGCATGTGGAGGGGATATGACTTTGGATTTTAGGTGGCAGCATCAAATGCTTTGGTGCGTGACTATTTTTAAGCCTTATTTTGTTGCATGCAAGAAGAGAGAAGATAGTCAAATTCTATGTTCCCTTTCACTTCAGTCCACTATCGAGTGGGTACCTTATTTGAAATAACTGAGTGCTTAAAATGTAATTTATTAATAGTGGATGAGTTCTGTGCACTGAGCTCCAGCTGGCACAGCACAGCCGAGCAACTGACTGAGCACCAGAAAGAGGATAAGCTCATAATGCTGTGTGAGCAGACTACACTTGTTCCTATATAGTTATAGATAATAGAGCATTGGTGCCAACACGGTAATGGCGGGGTGGTTTGTATAGAAGAGTAGTGAAATTGAGGTAGAGAAAAATAACTTCTAATTTAATATGTGTGTGTGTGTGTGTGTGTGTGTGTGTATTTTAAGATGGCCAAATAAAAATTCTTTAAATATATGTCTTCAGCTACATATTACATCACCAGAGAAATTTCTGCCTTTTCAAGCGATGGCCACAGGTCTCATGGAGATAGAAAAATTTCCATGAGTGACGTCCACAGTAGACAGTATTCTGGAAGGGATTATCAAAGCTTCCAAAAGCTGTGTTTCTGTGTAACCTCCGCCTCTTAACAAATACTTATTTTGCATCAGATAAATCTGGTGTCATACCCTGACTGTTCTAGCTACTGGTGGTGTGAACTTAAACAAGTTACTTCAGTATTCTGCTCTGCTTTTCTTCAACTGAAATAAGGGAATCGATACTTAACCATATAATACTGATATAATAATTGAGGTAATAAATATAAAGCTTTTAGTATAGTGGCTGATGTAAACTAAGTGTTAAATAAATGGTAGCTGTAGCCTGTAATATTCTGTAATATAAATAAGGATATTTGAAGACATTTAAAAATAGCTGAATTCACACATTACTGAATTCTTACTTAAAGTATGTTTAGAATAATTTTAATAATTTATTTATGACAAGTTGTGGTAATATCTCACTGATATTAACTATCTTTGATGGTTTTCCTATGCCCTATACACAACTTGTAAAGGGTACTTTTAATGAACACTTCTCAAATCCTAATTTGAGAGGTCTACTTCATGCTGGGCCCCCCAGTGAAACAAACACCTAATGTTAAATAATGAAAAACATGTCAGGGCTTAAAAAAAGGAATGCTTTGTTATGAAATTTGGCTCAGGCAATTTAAAATTGCTGTTTTTAAATTGTCAGTTTTCTCGGTTTTAAAATATGCAGTAAAACTATTGCATTTTTGTAAAGAATAAGTGAACTAATGACATTAAAGTGCTTCATACATGACCTGGCACATAGCAGATTCTCAATAACCACGGTAAAAATCAGTAACATTCTATACTATATATCAACTCTTCTTAAACTTTAGAATACATACAAAATAACACTAGCAATATTAAAAAGACAGAAATGTTGATTTAGTAAGTATAGGGTGGATCCTACACTTCTAGAGTAAAATAAGCCCCCAAATATCACAGTTTCTGCTTCACAAAACACAATGTTCATGGCCAGTTTTTGTATTAATAGAAGAGGTCGAGGTTAATGGAACTAATGATGGAGAGGGCTACATTTAGGGAAGCTGAGACTGCTAGTCAATCTACACAGCTGGGGTAACTTCCTCCTGAAACACTCTGGGGAAATAAATTCTTCCATCTCACTTCCCTTACTTTCTTTCATATTGGCTTTTCATTGGCCAAACTCAACTGGAATCCTTTGGTGTAATTTGTATAAGTGTCATTCCTACCACCTCTAAGACAGAGAAGTGTAGTGGTTATATGGAATATGGCCATAAACTACTCATATTTAATATACGTATCTAATAATATGAGATAATATACACCACAAATTGTGTAATAATAGCAAGTTAGAGAATCATAAACAGTATAAGAACAGAAGCAAAGAAATAGGTGCCCATATGCACAAACACTGGGAAAAAATCTGTTTTAATAGCTGTCTTTTCCAGGAGTGGATAGATGAGTTATTATTTTATTTATTTATTTATTTATTTTATTTATTTATTTTTTTTGCCGGGGCTGGATTTGAACCCGCCACCTCTGGCATATGGGGCCCGTGCTTTACTCTTTTGAGCCACAGGTGCTGCCCATTTTTATTGTTTATACATCCACATCTGACTTATTTACCCTATTTTTATTATTATTTAAGATCTTTGTTATTATTCCAATATTAATGAATATATGAATATGGCAAATACTCAAATAGTAGCAATGAAAACTAGAAGTACCTTGCTCAAGGCTGGAATTCATAATGTAGCGAGTTTTGTTTCTTATGGGTCGTTCTTAAAATATTTTTTTCTGTATATCTGAATTAGGTGGGATAAATTAATTATTATTGATTTATAAAGTAAATATGTTATTTATTAATCTTCTGTTGTAGTAATGGCGCAATTAACTCTCTTGTATCCCTTTCCCATTTCTCCATCATCATCATTTAGTCAATATTTTTACATCACAATTTTTGTTTAAAATCAACACTGTTCATGTTAATGAAAATTCTAATTATACCTATACCAACTATTACATAGACAATCTCAAACATCATTTTCCTCTGGGATTAATATTAATTTTATCTCTTTTTTTTATATAAACGGTTATCTGGACAACCTTTGTCACTTTTTGCACCCTTTCCAGAGTATCTTCCAGCTCTGTAGTGACAGATAAGGATTAATCTGTCCAAGATTGATCTTCTGTGTCTTGCCTTTCAATAAAGGACTTTGCCTCCTCCTAAATTCCAGAACCTAGACACAGGGAAGTGCTATGGCAAGGTTAGACCTCAGCGCTCATTCACCCCAGGGAGGGATTGGTGTTCTTCTAAGCATACGTAGTGCAATAACGCCACATCTCACCACATCATAGAATTGTAAACTCACAGCTTAGATCCCAGATGCTTGAGCTCTTCCAAAATGCTGATCTGTTAAGACAGGGCTGAGATGAAGCAATACCGCATCATATTTCAGTGATATTGACCCCTTGAGGATAGCAGGTAAGAGACTAGTGATTTCATACATATAGAAATTATCATGGAACAAAGGTCAGGGTCCTTTTCTGAAAGTCTGGTATTCAGTCCTTCTAGTTCTCTGTGTGCTGACTTTGAAAGCAATGAGCAACAGAAACACACCCTACCATCGTTGTTCTCTGAGATTCCCTTGCTAAATGCTACTCTAAGCAGCCTGCATATGTGGGCTTCTTAATCATTTGCCCTTGTTTGCTTGGCACCCAGCAATATTTTCCCCATATTCAAGCCCATGACATAGTTTGTCATACCATCCCCCCAAGACATTCCTCCTGCAGTCTTTTATATTTATTCTGCAATTTCCATTGAATGGTCTCTCCTGGAACCACAATCAAAGTTTGAGAATGCAGAATATCCTTGAAAATCCATTTGCCACTCTGTTAATTTAGTCCTAGTTCCTATATCTCATATATTCATTTTAGTTTATCCCATAATTTAATTTGTGTACCTTTTGCAATACTTTCTACAAAAGAAAGTTTATAAATTTTTTTACCCTTCCACGTTCTGCTCTCTTGCTTGATTGATAATACATTTTGATATAAAAATCTAGGTTGCAAATATTTTTTAATGAGAATTCTGAAGGCATTGTTACAATATGTTTTATTATCCAATATTACTGTTGACAAATTTAATATTATATGCATTTGCATTATTTTGCACATGACCTGTTAGTCTATTTAGAAGGCAATAGCGATGATTTAATTTTCTCTGGTGTTCTAAAACTTCTAAAATAGTTTACAAATATTGGTATGTGTGTGTATGGAGAGGGCATTACCTTTTTCTCTTTAGGTTCTTTTTGAGCCTTTCATATTTCCTGTCCTTTATTTTCAGTGTTTTGTGTACCTAACACTTGAATTCCATGTTCTGATTTTTAATTAAACATTTTGAGATTTGTCTTTCCACTTTTAATTTTTCTATTATTGGATCGTTCTTTATGCCTTCTTCAATAATACGTATCAAACTTTCTAATGATCAAGGGAAAAACGCATGTGTCATATATATGTACACATATGATTTATTTATATTTTAAATAGTATTCATTTTTAAAAGCTTTTATCTGCTCTTTGACTCTTATCAGTTCCTGATTGCTCGATTGGTCTATCTCATGATGGAGGAGTTCCTCAAATATCTGCTGGTTCTTATCTGTCCATTCAATAAATCACTGAAACATTCTGCATATGGAAAATAATGATAATTGGTTATCTGCAGCTTACAGTCTATAGATAGGAGACTGACATCCTCTTTGTGACATATATCTGAAGATTTTTGTCAAGGGTCACATAGTCTCTTTAGAGAAGAATTCTCTAATGTATCTCTTGAACATGCAACTTTTGTGATTTGGATAGTGAGGAAATTTTTCAAAATATATTATTCAGATTGTTACTTTTTTCACTTTTCTTTAATTATCCCATCCCCTCCTTACTTCACTTCAAATTCTGACTTGTATGTCCGAATCCATATTTTTTCATTAAATATCCTCTAAATATCAAACCTCTTACCTCCTGTTGGGGAAGAAGTGGCAGAGGAGGAAAGAGTAATCTCCTGGGTATAAAGGGATAAAAGGAAAACAGTTTTACAAAACAAAATAAAATAAAAATACATTTACAGTACTATTTTTTTCATATATAAATACATATATGCATATTTTTTTCTTGTGTTCATATTTTCTTCAATCCACCTCTAAGCTCTGAGCCCTTTGGGGGTTCTGCAGGAAAATTGTCAAGTATTTTAATGTCTTTTTCCTCTGAAGACACTTATGTTTTAATTTTCTTCCTTCTTTGACAGTTGCAACTTCTTCATCTGTATTCTACCTGCCAAATATGTTGCAAACCCACTATATTATTCACTTCTTGTCCATCTCTTTGTAATTTGGATGAACAGTGGCTTTACCATTTTTTTTTTCTGTTAGCATGATGTGGAGTTACGTGGGAGAGAATATTAAATTTCACACGGTTTATATTTATAATAAAAAAAATCACAGAATGTATAAATGTTGAAAGAAACAATAAAATGATCTCAGTGTTGAATGATTAAACATAATAGGAAGATGTTAAAACATCTAGTTTTAAACAAAAGATAAGGACGTATAACACAGATATGTGAAAATTTAAATGGTTCACATAGAAAAAATTATTGGAAAAACATCTATGAAAACAAGATATATTCTCTCCAACTTTGAATCATTCTCAATATTGGAAAGAGATGCAGACACACTTAGACACATCCCCCTAGAATAATGTGGGTGCAAGACTTGGAAAAAATAATGTGACGAAATTCATCAAGAATCATTTTTTATATTATATACTTTATTAATTCTGATTCTGGCAATCTGTCTTATAGAATGATAGGGAGAGGTAAATACTGCAACAATAAATAAATTATATATAATGAGTAAAGGGAAGAAGGAAAATTGGAAAAGAAAACCAATGAAAGACAAAAATACCAAAAATTGAATAAGACAATAACTAAAGCATCTTACTTTACAAAAATTATAATCTATTACATCCATAGGAATGACTAAAGTTGTTAACATAATGACTTTATGTATGAGAAAAATGCTATCTCCTGGTATTAATTTTTAAAAGTCAGGCACGAAATTATGTATGCAGTGTGATAAAAAACCATGTCAGAATTAGCTTGGAAGGAGCACAGATAGAAATATATTAAAATATGCCCAGTGTCTTTGAGTAGTTAAATATGTGGGTAATATTATGTTTTTAAAAAATTATTTTTCAAACAGTGTATGAACAATGATATTCTTCTACTTCAAATTAACAAAATATCTTTTTTAATAGAGCTAGGTAGAAAATGGCAACTGATATTTTTAAGGAAATTAAGACAAACTGCATTTTTCAAAATGTCAGAATATTCCACGGTGTACGCATTTTGGTTACATAATTTGCTGTTATATATTTATGTCAAAATGATCTGCGCTTTTTCCCTAGTTCTGCTGCCTTTCTGTAGTACTTAGTACAAGGCAGCTTATTTTATATACATCAACTTTCTCAGCTATAAAAAATGTCAGATTGTTGATCTAAATAATCTATAGGTTTTCTGGAATCGCTGATATTTTATATTTTTACATAGCAACATAGTAAAAAAGAACCAAGGACCTGTATCATTTTTGGTTATCACTCAAAAATATTATCATATATAATACCTATCTTGTTTATTTCTCCAAAGAGTAAATGTCACATGTAAGAAATAGCTATTAAAATGTCAGAATTGAATTTAAAAAGTGTGTTTATAAACTCACACACTTGCATGCGTGTACACACATCCATAGTAAAAAATATACAATCATTCTCACCTAGTAATATTAGAGTAGATGGGTTAAGTCCCCTCAGGAGAAAAGTATCAATACTGTTCCTTGAAAATTCATGTGGTCTTTTCAAAGGCTCTGACACAATGCAAGACTATGTACATAAATTGAGAAGCCTATACAATGAATATCCTAAGGATTAACATCATAAATGGTATCCTGAATTCGGTAATAAATATATATTAGTTTTTCAGTGTAACATAATTTTATTTTCTCTCCTGTTTTCTAAGACCAAGGTTATTTCATTGGCAATGCAAGGAAAGCTATGTTGATATATCCTAAAAGCAGAAATCAGCCAAAAAATCTCTTAGAAAAGATATATTAAAAAATCTGTACCAAAATGAATGTGATAAATGGACTATATAAACTTACATACTCTCAAAATAATATTAAGACAAGAAACTGGGCTTTAAAGAATATAACTTGGCAAATGTCTCACGGGTGGTAAGAAATGGATTTAGGTTATATTAAAATGATATATAGTGTTTTGCTTTCACTTTTTTAGTATACTACAAGAAAATAATAGATGATAACAGTCATAACAATAATGATAAGAACAGATCGATGGACAAATGGATAGATAGGTGGATACTTAATATAGTTGACCAAATGCTTTTTTTTTTTTGCGTAATGTCATTATGAATATTTACAGGTAACACTTTTGCTTTAACATTCATGGTGAAAATACTTCACATGAAGTTCGGGTGTTGGACAATGAATCGTTGTGTATTTTTATGCCCCCAAACATGGTATGTTTCTGCTATAACTGAAATCTAACCATTTATAAATTATGCTGTGTACTCATGTACTTGGTACCTGATCTAGATTTATTGCAGTGATCTTAGAGAAAGAAAGAAAAGGAAAAGAAATACAGGCAAATATCAGTCCTGAATTGAGGGACCTGTCTGAATCTGCAAGATTCTTACTTGATAGAATTCCCACAGGCCTTGACATGCGTTTGGATGGACCAAAATTTATCTACCAAAGATTGGAGAGTAAAAATAGAATCTGAGGTTTGAGTTTTTAATGACAAAATATCATTTCCCCAAGGTGATTACAAATACATGGTCTGCATAATTAGAATGTTTCTCTTCTTATCATTGTTTTTTCCACCTCAGAAAACAATTTTTTGTTTAATCATGCCTCTTTCTGTCCTTCCAACCCTGCAACCCTGCCATACACACCTTCACAAAGATGGAGTAAGAAAAGCAGAAGCTAAATACACACAATACATGGTGAGTCTGAACACAGCTGGTCTTTTTCTCATGTTGGAGTGGCTCCCTTGACTTTTTGACATCCTATCCTGTGGATTTCCTCTTCCTTCAGCAGAGAAGACTACCTGGTGTCTTAGTGAAAACTCAACATTTGGACTCACTGCTAACTTGAATGGTCTGAATTACTGTCCCCCAGAATACAGTCTAGAACACCATAATGTGGAATGTTGAAAGCACTAAAGAAAAAAAATCCCTGAGGTCTAAATCCCTGAAATCTCAAATCTCTAACATCTAAAATTCACAAAATCACAGGACAGGCACAGGACAGTTGCACCATGTTGCTGTTGTCTTTATTTGGAAATTAAATATCATTTAAGGAGATGTGTGTATGGGTGCCAATTTGACAAGGGACTTGTGGACTTAATTTTAGGTGTCATCTTGACAGGATTAAGGAATATCTAGAAATCTAGTAAAGCATTACTTTGGGTGTGTCCATGAGAGTGTTTCCAGAGGAGATTTGTGTGTGAGGCTGAGTGATTAGATGGCATTCTCTCATTAGTATATATCAAATCATGGAAGAATTTCTAAAAGAGCAGTGCTGTGTAGAAAGCATGTGAACCTATTCTTCAAGGATAGCAATGTCCTAAAAGGTAAAAATCAGTTGTTTATCAGGACACCAGAGCATCAAAATACAGTTAATTATGTTGAAAGTTGGCCAGCTCTTACAGGCTATCTCTGTGCAGCTGGGCATGGTCTATACCTATAATACATATTTTAATATATCAATTTTTCTTTTCCAATATTTTTTCTATTTTTATACTCTTTTCTCTACTTTTAGGGTTTTTAAAACTATTTTAAATTGCCATATTTTAGAAATGATTCAGTATCTTGTGTATTTCATCTTCACATCATTTCCAATACTGGGGGTGTAAAATGTGTACAGAATATCATAGAGTTCTAATTTATTTTATTCATTTTCACTTTTGTGAAAATCTTATCACAAAAGTGCAATATCACAACATCAACTCTGTGTGTAAACATTGTGTGTGCATACATAAAAATGCTGAAACTTCCTCAATTAATAAGATGTCTCTTTCTTGTATATCTGCATTTGTGAAAGATAAAATTTTTAGACATTTTGGCTTGTTAGGTGACAGTGTATGTGGTGGTGACACATTATACTTTTTGATTGGTCTTCCCAAAGGACTTTGTTTATTCACTTTGGTTTTCAGATGACTGAAGTTATAAACCTGGGTGTCAACAATTACCAACCATAGTAATATTTATTTTTACATTTCCCTTTTCAACCTATTTCTATATGAATATGGCTCATCCGATTGTAATTTCTAAACTCATGCATCTGTCATTAGTATACCTGAGTGTTTATGTTTGCAAAAATATGTATAGTATTATTTGCTTATTTTTTATGTCAAGTGGCATATGAAGTATTCTGTCATATTTTCATTTTTCTCAAATGAATCCCTTTTCTAAAATGTGAACAAATACATTTTTAAAATTATTCCTTCCAGAGTTATATATGTATATTTTTATTCCAACAAGGTCTACTTAAATATACTCTCTACATGGTCAGAATAAGTTTTAACAATAATAGTTACTGACTTTACCCAGTTGAACAAAATAGTAAGCCAGCATTTTTCTCTTCTTTCTTCTCTTCTTTTAAACAAGGCAACATTTTCGTAGGTAGGAAATGACGTATTGAAAGATGACATTGGCACCTTTGTTAGAAGAGAAACAACTAGGAACAGTCCGTGTGAATTTGTGTTTTATGCCAGTAATGTTATGTGTATTAGAGTAAGTTCTTTGCCATAGAACCAACAGAGGGTTCACTTCAGTGAGGGTGCACGTTGTAATCCAGGACGACATCAGATGTCTTCTCTGGAAAAATATAAAGAGCTACGCAATTAGAGTCATGTTCACTTTGTTATCAATGATAGATTTATCATTTAAGGGGCGAATTCTTTGGCAGAATGAAATGAATTTCTATTTGAGTACGTGCATTTACCCATGCAACACCACTACTGAGGCATGTAGTACAGATGTTTGGCTTTCTCTCATAATACTTACTACATAGTCAATTTTTTTTAAAAAATTATTATTTATTAGTTTTCAAGTGTCTTTCTATGTATACAGTAAGTTCTAGAGATTACAACTTGGGCAAGTCTTGGGATAGCATGGAAAACAGCACATGTATTTGCCTCTGTGCCACGAAGAGGCAGAGAAGCAAGTGGATGTGATTCTGCCCTTTACCATTACATTTGGCTTGCCTGCATATTGCCAGACAAAATAAGAGGTGCTTTCTTTCCTTTTTCTTTTTTTTTTTTAATCAAAAATGGGGCTGAGTGTGGGAGCTTGTGCCTGTAATGCTAGCACCTTGGGAGGTAAAGTTGGAACTATAACGTGAGCCCAGGAGTTTAGGACTAGCCTACGCAACAGCGAAATCTCATCTATATAAAAAAAAAAAAAAATTAAAAATTAGCCAGGTATGGTGGTGAACACCTGTAGTTCCAGCTACTAGGGAGGCTAAGGCAGGAGGATTGCTTAAGCCCAGGAATTGGATTGGAGGCTGAAGTGAGCTATGAAGACACCAGTGCACTCTAGCCCAGGGAACAGGGCGAGGTACTTGCTCCCTCTCTCTGTCTCTCTCTCCTTCCCTCTCTCTAACTTTCTCTTTCTATGCTGCCTTCTCTCTCTGTCTCTCTCTCCTTCCCTCTCTCTCTCTTTCTCTTTCTCTGCTGCCCTCTCTCTCTGTCTCTCTTTCCTCTTCCCGCCATACATGCAAATGAGTGAACAGGTGAACTTGAGTGTTGCAGTTTGTATTTTGTTCCTATTTTTCAGAATATGTTGGATATTAGATTCTCTCTCTTTGCATTCTCTCTCTTTTTCTCTCCTTCTGTCTCTCTATGTGTGTGTCATTGGAGATTTGAGGCTAAGCTGATGCCTAAAGTAGGCTCATCAGTAAAGGCCGGGTGAATGCATGAATGAATGATGGCTCATGATCACTGTCTCTAGATCATATAAAAAGTACTCTTTTTTTCCTGACATTCTTTTCCCAGCAAGGTTTTTCTTGTCAACCTCAGCCATGCCAATGGTTTTGGCTAGTATGTCTGTGTAGAAAACTCCCAAATAAATGCTTTCTAATTAAAATCTCTCTGACTTTCCTACCTGTGCGTATCTTTGCCAAATTTTTATCTACCAACATGACCCACTGGTTCCACAGACTGTGTGTTTTCATAACCACCTTTATCATCTCTCCATCTGTAACTTTATGCTTATTTCCAACATTTGTCATTTGGCATCTTGATAATAGTTTTCTTTTGCTCCTGATCTTTACTTTCTTTAATTCATCTCCTTTTGACTGATTTTCTTACAAATATTTGTGGGAATAACAGAGGCAGAATAATTTAGAATCAATGTCCTGAGAAAAGGATGGGGTATTTTTCTATCTTTCTAAGAAAAACTGACATATAAGGTCAGATATTTATACTTTGAAGTAATCCTTAAGCAGCTATTCAAGTCAGAAAAAATACATATGTGTGTATATGTATTTATGTCCATATATATGTATATGTATATATATAAAATACACACACATACACACACAGGTCTACCATTAAATTTGAAAACTCATCCTAGAAAAAGTGCTACCTAAATTATTGCTGAATATCACTACACTCACCTTCAAAGCACTCTCCTTGGGAAGCTTTGCACTAACAACAGTGCCTCTTTCACCCTTCAAGGCAATTTTGGAACTCTTTTTCTTGAAAGGCCACCAAGCTGTTGTCATTATTACCTATAATGTCCTAAATGTCATCAAACTGTCTTCCTTTCAGTATCTCTCTTATCTTTAAAAGTTAAAGAAAAAAGTAATGGGGAACAACATCAGGTGAATAGGGAGGGTGTTTCAGTACACTTATTTTTTTTACCAGCTAAAATCTCCCTCATAGACAGAGCTGTGTGAGCTGGTGCATTGTTGTGATGAAATAGTCATAAGTTGTTGGCCAAGATTTTCAGTTAAAATTTACCTGTTTCTCTGTCAATGTTTACTTGGCCTGCTGTGTTTAACATAGTCAGATGATGATTTTGACACACAATTCGATGACGTTTTGCCATGTTTTCATCCATTCTGCTCTTTACTGGCCACACTGACCTCTCCCCGTTGGTGACATTTTCTCTCGCCTTAGAAAAATGTTTAATCCATTTGTACACTGCTTTGTTCTTCATGGCATTATCCCTATAAACTTATACAAATACATCTCTGATTTCACTTCCACTCTTGCCAAATTCAATTCAGTAAGGCGCCAGCCCCATATACTGAGGGTGGCGGGTTCAAACCCGGCCCCAGCCAAACTGCAACCAAAAAATAGCCGGGCATTGTGGCGGGTGACTGTAGTCCCAGCTACTCAGGAGGCTGAGGCAAGAGAATCGCTTAAGCCCAGGAGTTGGAGGTTGCTGTGAGCTGTGTGAGGCCACGGCACTCTACCGAGGACCAGAAAGTGAGACTCTGTCTCTAAAAAAAAAAAAGAAATTTGTGGATGTTTGTTACTGCTCTACTTCAAGGTCCAAAAATTGTTGCAAGGACACATATGCAACAGTGACCATGAACTTCACACAGTAAGATACAACATGTCAACATGAACACAACTGTGAGACATTGATATACCAAGGATATGAAACCATGCCAAGTTGTGTGTTCAGTGTTGCTGACATAGGGTACAGTGGCAAGTTCACGAACTTAATTTTCAGGCCTCCTGCATGTGTGTGTGTGTGTGTTTGTGTGTGTGAAATTAAAACCCATTGAGCTTGAAATGATAATAGTCATGCAGTTAGGTTGCCAAAAGAATTGACCCAGGAGAAAAAACTGGAAAGTCAACTGAATAAATTAGCCAAGGTAGGCATCAGTAGATGGTTTAAATAAGTTCTGAATTTAAATGTCAGACTCCTTTGTAAATGTTATATCCCTCCTTATGGAGTCTATTTGGTGAGAAATATCTATGGCGAGGGTCAGGTACATAGAGCAGAAACACTTTCATTATATAACCATGGAATGTAATTTTGTAGTTCCGTATTTGTATGATTTCTCCCAACTCGAACAGGAGCTTCTTGCAAACGGCAATGGCATTTTTTATTTATCACATTAATTCTAGTCCTTAATATAAAACCTGAGCCCAAAGAATTGGCAGGGAATGTTGGCTGCATTAATGAATGAGAAATTACCATCAGGCATCGACAGGAAAGCACACATGTGCACAGAGAAATGTCAAACTTAGAGGAATCAAGTGGATGAAACGAGGGCTGAGTGGGCTCCCAAAACCTACCTGACAGGTACAGTGCACCCCATATGGGTAAGAGGAACACTTACAGCTATGACTTAAGCATTACAAAAGTGGCCCATACAACCAAAATCATCTGTAGCCCCCCAATACTTAGAAATGTAAAAAAAAAAAAAAAAAGAGAATTACTGAAATAACTGAATAGTGATAACATTATGATAAAACTACCTAAAAATTTCTACTGAAGTATTTTACTAATGTAGGATTGCTATCTTTGCATCTCTTTGCCGGCTTTCATATCAATTGCCTCTTAAGGGGAAAGCAGTAAACCTTTAAGGGCTTTGGTGATTGAATCCCAAAGAATTGATATTGTGAGAAGAACCATTTCCTTCTGAATTTCATTCACTTCTGACAGAGGTTTACACCATTCCCTGAAAAAGAATGCACTCCAAAACAGTGGCCAAGAAAAAAAAGAAAAATGGCCAAGAAAGACAGCAACTGTGGGGAGATCCTCCTCCCTGCTGCTGATGAAAGAGTTTTTAGAAGGAAGCTTATTGATCCTCGGTAAGTGTCTGCTGCAATTGTGAATTCTCACTCCATGATATTAAAGCAAAACCCATCCTAAGAGAAGTCAAGCCCAACAAACTAACTCTATTGAACAAATTGATGAGGCCTCCTCATCTTTTAGTGATGTATTCCTGGAAAGGCTTTTTCCCGGGCTGTGAGATCCATTTCAAGTGAAATCATGTAGTTACCTATCTCTTAGGGAAGCAGATCCATTAGGCGATAATCTTCCAGGAGGGGAAATGCCATGTTCATACTTGCCAAAATGGATTGCTTGCTAAGATCTCTGCTTTGGAAAGCTTTTAAGGTAACTCCTGTTTTAGAAAGTCAGCTGTTATGAAGGTTAGAAATTTTATTATCACTAATCGAATTTCTTAATGGCAATCAGCAATGTGATTCAGAGTCACAGAATTCCATGTTTCAAAGAAGCATCAGAAATTACCTATTGGTAGTGGGGTCCTTGAATTCCTGCCCAGATATTTCTCTGTGAGGCCTCAATTTCGGCCTTCTACTGAGAAGGGGCACTATTGATGACTCTTCCACAGGATGTGTGATTTTAGGAAAATAATTATCTTAATCACTGCATACTCATACAGGTTGTGTGTTCACAATGATCATTTTCAACGATGAGAGGGACTCGATGGATTGTACCTCCTGTGTAAATGATCCGGTTGAGACTTAACTGGTATTTATCAAATGCCTAATATATCACAGGTCCAGAACTGAAGCATTTCCCCATAAATGCATTTAACGTGCACAATAATTATGTGACGTTTCTAATATCATCCCTGTTTAACAAATGAAATTTAAGTACAGACAATTTAAATGTTTTGCCTAAAATCATAAAGATGAAATAGAAGAGAAAGGATTAGAAGCTGGTTTCCCCATTCTAGTTCAGTGCTATTTCCTGTGCTTTCAGCAGTGTGATCGCTCATCACCCTTTGTGTAGTTTACAAGGGATTTAATACATTATGCTCATGTGATACCTGGCAATTTATGTTCATTATTTTCATTTTCAACACTTCTTATATGATTTTGCAAATACTTCATCTAAATAGATATATTTTTAGGAAATCACATAATATAATTTTTCTTTTTTTTTTTATTGCTGGGGATTCATTGAGGATACAAAGAACCAGGTTACATTGATTGCATTTGTTAGGTAAAATCCCTCTTATTATTGTGTCCTGCCCCCCAAAGGTGTGTCACATGCCATGACTCCCACCCCCCTCGCTCATTTCCTCTCTCTCTCTGATCTTCCCTTCCCCTAACCCCCTCCCTCCTTCCCACTCTCTGCTCTTCCCTTCCCCCCTTCCCCCACCCCCTCACTCCTTCCCACTCTTGTTCTCCCCTTCCCCCACCTCCCACCACGTACTAGGTCATCAACTGTCCTCATATGAGAATTGAGTACACAAGATTCTTGCTTCTCCATTCTTGTGATGCTCTACTAATGGGAGATGTGTTTTGGTCACATGGATCACTTTTGTAATGCTTGAATCACGGTTGTAAGGGTGCCCATCACCCAAATAGTACTTGTGTACCCATTAGGTAGACAAATTCCCTCTACCTCTTCCCATCTTCTTGATTTCCATTAAGTTTTACTTTCCTCTGTGTGCATGTGTGCTTATTGGTTCATTCTCATTTAGTAGCAAGTACATCTGGTGTTTGGTTTCTATTTTATTTTTATTTATCTATTTTGGTTTCTATTTTCTACATACTTCATGTAGGATATGGTTTCCAGTTTGATCCAAATTATTGAAAAAAGCATGAAAGCATGCCTTTTTGGCTGAGAAATACTCCATGGCAAATACATTTCACATTTTGTAAATTCACTCGTGAATTGAATGGGCACCTGGGTCGACGCCACATCTTTGCATTTGTGAATTGTGCTGCAATAAATATTTAAGATCAGGTATCTTTTTGATAAAATGACTTCTTTTCCTTTATGTGGTCACTTACAAGTGAGAGTGTTGTATTGAATGGCAGGTCTAGTTTCAGATCCTTGAGGACGCTTCATAATGTTTTCCATAGAGGTTGTAGTAATTTGCAGTCCCACAGCAGTGAGTAAGTGTTCTTTTCTTTCTCTGTCCACACCAGCATCTATTGTTTTTGGATTTTTTAAGAAAAGCTATTCTAACTGAGGCAAGGTGAGATATTTCAGTGTGGTTTTAATCTTAATTTCCCTGCTGATTAGTGACATTGAGTATTTTTTTTTACATGTTTATTATCCATCTGTCTGTCTTCTTTTGAAAAGCTTTTGTTCATGACTTTTACCCACTTTTTAAAGGGGTTATCTGTTTGTTTGTTTCTTGCTGATTTGCTTGAGTTCTTTGGAGATTCTGGTTATTAGCCCTTTATCAGATGTACAGCCTGCAAATATTTTCTTCCCTTGTGTCTGTTGATTATTTCCTTCATTGTGCAGAGAGTTTTAATTTCATCAATTTCCATTTTTTTAAATTTCTGTTGTTGCTGTAATTGCCATTGATATCTTGGTCATAAATACTTTGCGTAGGTGCAATATGTATGGAGTTTTCTCTCAGAAAAACTCCTTGAAGGTCCCTCCTGGCTATCTGGGAACAGCCACCAGGGGGAGCTGACCTTCCGCACCAGGCCAGAAAGCCTGCTGTGGGGGCCGGGGTGTCTGACAGTCTGGCTATCAGGAGTGGGTTTTGTCCTCTACTCCTGCACCCCCACTGGGAAGTCTCCCTCTGGCATCTGCCAGCCGACTGGAATCCAAACCATCCGAGCTCCCCCCCCAGCAATGGTGCTTTGGGCTGAGAACTTCCCCGTTCTGGATCCCACCCTGGGCCCCCAAGTCTGTGGACTTCCTTTGGGGAGAGGGGAGCTCCACGCCTGTGCTGCCACGCAGATCCACACGCACTCTCCTCTCAGTTCCACCCACAAGTTCTACTTACAAGGGCTCCCTCACTTTCCAAGATTAGTTCACAACCCTCTCCTTCATACCCCTGCACCACAAGATTGGGTCCTTGGTGTATGGGATCTGGCCTGTGGGCTCCTCCATGGGTCCCTGAAGATCAATTCCTGACCATGCCAGGGAGAAGTGTGGTGGTCCACGTTGCTTTCCGGGTGCTCAATGAAGTTCAATGTCCCTTTGCTTCAGAGTGTGCCCTGCTCTGACAGAGGAGCCAGGCAGTCAGCACGCAGAGGGGTGGTGAACAGAAGCTCACAGTCCAAGTTCCCCTTATTCAGCTCACTGCAGGTTTTTAAGAGGAAAGATTGGAGCCCTACTCTTCTTGGAAGTCTTGCTATGCAATAGGCACCGACAGAGGGGAAGCAGCCACCCCCCGAGAGCACTCACTCCCAGGCTCTGTGGGGAGGTCACTCAGATCCCCTGAGACCCACTCATCCCTGTGGCTTCCACTGTCTGGGCCAGAGTGGGGAAATGTTTGTGCGGGAATGTGAAAAATGATGGCTGAAGCTCCTTGGGGAGAACATAGGCACACAGTGGGTGCAGAAGTAATATGCTATCTACCTTTTGACTTCAGTATTGTGGAGACAGGAAGCAACCCCAAGGGGACTTGCAGCCTGGTGCTTTGTCTTCAAGAAGCCCTCAGTTCATTGACAGCCACTTTGGGGTTCATGAGGGTGCAAATGCTCTCCAGCAGCTCTTGAGTTTGCTGACTGAGACTGACAAAGATGTGAGGGAGGGAGAAAAACACATCCCTTCCCCAACCTGCCCTTTTGGCTGGGCTCTCAGCCTCTCATGGATTGATTGCTCCAATATTTTCCTCCATCTTGCTGTGCTCCACCACTCCTCCCCTCGGTATCCTTGGTAAATTCTGGTACTTTCTCTTCAGAATTATAACTGATCTGGTTTTCTTTTTTCTTCTTTTTCTTTTGCCTTTTTTTTTTTTTTTTAGTTTTTTTATGAATTATTTTTTATTAAATGATAACTTTGTACATTGATGCATTTATGGGGTTCAGGGTACTGCTTCGATATACAATGTGAAATGTTTACATTGAACTAAGTAACACATCCATCACAATTATACTCATTTCTTAATAATTTTGAAATGTACCATTGCATCATGCACATTAGGTGAGGCCCTTTTTCATCTAAACATTTTTCTTCCTTCTAAGACCATCTGGTGGTTGATGTCGGTGGTCAGTCATCTTCTATTGTTATATCTCTGTTATAAAAATTATTTTCACTTATTATTTAAGTCCGTAAATTTCCATCTGCCTTTGTAGATGAAGATTATTAGAAGGTAGACACCCCCATTTCTGTTTGTATCAACTATGGCTGCTTTTGTCCTGCAGTAGCCATGATGAGTAGTTCCAACAGAGACCTTATCACCTGCACAGTCTAAAGAATTTATCATTTATCCCTTTGCCATAGAGAAATGAGAATTGACATCCTGATTATGGGACTAAACAGTGTTAATCCCCCATATGGACTTTTTACTTTACTGTACCAAGATGACTCTAGGTAGTGTCTATATAATTACAATTTTTAAATTAAGACATTATCTGAAATGTTTGCTAAACCCTTTTTTAAACCATAGAAAATAATTCACAGAATATCTCTGGATTTCTGCATGCACATGCAGGGATGGATATGTGCACTGTAAAATGTCCAAAATGTTCAAAAAGTCCTCCTGAAAAAGGACGAGTTTGCACATGAATGTTTGCATGGACGTGTTCCATGTCCCCGTGTATCTTCAT